>NW_025750008.1:0-10000 GCF_021184085.1 Oncorhynchus gorbuscha | reverse complement strand
GGGGGCTAGGGGCTGGGGGCTGGAGCTGGGGGCTGGGGGCTGGTGGCTGGGGGCTGGGCTGGGGGCTGTTTGAGAACACAATGGGATATGCTATATAGAATATCTCTGTCTCTGTCTGTCTCTGTCTCTCTCTCTCTCTCGCTCTCTCTCTCACTCTATCTATCTCTCTCTCCTCTCTCTCCCTCTCTCTCCTCCCTCTCTCAATCCCTCTCTCACTCTCTCCCCTCTCTCTCTCTCTCTCTCTCTCTCTCTCTCTCTCTCTCTCTCTCTCTCTCTCTCTCTCTCTCACTCTTCCCCTCACTCTCGCTCTCTCTCTCTCTCGCTCTCTCCCTCCCTTTTTTCTCTCTCTCTCTCTCTCTCTCTCTCTCTCTCTCTCTCTCTCTCTCTCTCTGTCTCTCTCTCTCTCTCTCTCTCTCTCTCTCTCTCTCTCTCTCTCTCTCTCTCTCTCTCTCTCTCTCGCCATCTCCACAGTGGTGGAAAAGGAAACAGGCGGTTCCCTCTGACGGTCAAGTTGGTCCCTGACAGCTCTCCCCTCTCTGGTCTACTGAATACCGACCTGTCCGAAACTCACCATAGATGATGCCATATTTCAGAAAAACAAAATAAGTATGTGTGTGTGTGAAATAAGTATGTGTGTGTGTGTGTGTGTGTGTGAGCGTGTGCGTGTGCGTGTGTGTGTGTGTAGGGGGGAGCAGTAGCTTGTAAACAAAGAGACTGAGTAAACATAGTTCCGGTTGAATTGAATTCCGGCCAACTGACATTTCACTTTACATTCAGGAAAAAGCGAATAAACCAATTGAACTAAATGCAGCATCGAAAGTTCATAAAGGACAAAGACAGTCATAGAAGTGTATATCTAGACCCAGAGTATCTATCTAGAACCAGTGTATCTATCCAGACCCAGTGTATCTATCTAGACCCAGCGTATCTATCTAGAACCAGTGTATCTATCTAGACCCAGTGTATCTATCTAGACCCAGAGTATCTATCTAGAACCAGTGTATCTATCCAGACCCAGTGTATCTATCTAGACCCAGAGTATCTATCTAGAACCAGTGTATCTATCTAGACCCAGTGTATCTATCTAGACCCAGTGTATCTATCTAGACCCAGAGTATCTATCTAGACCCAGTGTATCTATCTAGACCCAGTGTATCTATCTAGACCCAGACCCAGAGTATATATCTAGACCCAGTGGATCTATCCAGACCCAGACCCAGAGTATCTATCCAGACCCAGAGTATCTATCAAGACCCAGTGTATCTATCCAGACCCAGACCCAGAGTATATATCTTGACCCAGTGTATCTATCAAGACCCAGTGTATCTATCCAGACCCAGACCCAGAGTATATATCTTGACCCAGAGTATCTATCTAGACCCAGAGTATCTATCCAGACCCAGAGTATATATCTTGACCCAGTGTATCTATCCAGACCCAGAGTATCTATCTAGACCCAGAGTATCTATCCAGACCCAGTGTATCTATCCAGACCCAGAGTATCTATCTAGACCCAGAGTATATATCTTGACCCAGTGTATCTATCCAGACCCAGACCCAGAGTATATATCTTGACCCAGAGTATCTATGTAGACCCAGAGTATCTATCCAGACCCAGAGTATCTATCTTGACCCAGAGTATCTATCTAGACCCAGAGTATATATCCAGACCCAGAGTATCTATCCAGACCCAGAGTATCTATCCAGACCCAGACCCAGAGTATCTATCCAGACCCAGAGTATCTATCCAGACCCAGACCCAGAGTATATATCTTGACGCAGAGTATCTATCTAGACCCAGAGTATCTATCCAGACCCAGAGTATCTATCTAGACCCAGTGTATCTATCTAGACCCAGTGTATCTATCCAGACCCAGTGTATCTATCCAGACCCAGTGTATCTATCTAGACCCAGACCCAGTGTATCTATCTAGACCCAGTGTATCTATCCAGACCCAGTGTATCTATCCAGACCCAGACCCAGTGTATCTATCCAGACCCAGTGTATCTATCTAGACCCAGACCCAGTGTATATATCTAGACCCAGTGTATCTATCCAGACCCAGTGTATCTACACAGACCCAGTGTATCTATCCAGACCCAGTGTATCTATCCAGACCCAGTGTATCTATCCAGACCCAGACCCAGTGTATCTATCTAGACCCAGTGTATCTATCCAGACCCAGTGTATCTATCCAGACCCAGTGTATCTATCTAGACCCAGACCCAGTGTATCTATCTAGACCCAGTGTATCTATCCAGACCCAGTGTATCTATCTAGACCCAGACCCAGTGTATCTATCTAGACCCAGTGTATCTATCCAGACCCAGTGTATCTACCCAGACCCAGTGTATCTATCCAGACCCAGTGTATCTATCCAGACCCAGTGTATCTATCCAGACCCAGACCCAGTGTATCTATCTAGACCCAGTGTATCTATCCAGACCCAGTGTATCTATCCAGACCCAGTGTATCTATCTAGACCCAGACCCAGTGTATCTATCCAGACCCAGTGTATCTATTCAGACCCAGTGTATCTATCCAGACCCAGACCCAGTGTATCTATCTAGAACCAGTGTATCTATCCAGACCCAGTGTATCTATCCAGACCCAGTGTATCTATCCAGACCCAGTGTATCTACCCAGACCCAGTGTATCTACCCAGACCCAGTGTATCTACCCAGACCCAGACCCAGTGTATCTATCCAGACCCAGTGTATCTACCCAGACCCAGTGTATCTACCCAGACCCAGTGTATCTATCCAGACCCAGTGTATCTACCCAGACCCAGTGTATCTATCCAGACCCAGTGTATCTATCCAGACCCAGTGCATCTACCCAGACCCAGTGTATCTACCCAGACCCAGTGTATCTATCCAGACCCAGTGTATCTACCCAGACCCAGTGTATCTACCCAGACCCAGTGTATCTATCCAGACCCAGTGTATCTACCCAGACCCAGTGTATCTATCTAGACCCAGACCCAGTGTATCTACCCAGACCCAGTGCATCTATCTAAACCCAGACCCAGTGTATCTATATAGACCCAGACCCAGTGTATCAATCTAGACCCAGACCCAGTGTATCTATCTAGACCCAGTGTATCTATCTAGACCCAGTGTATCTATCAAGACCCAGTGTATCTATCTAGACCCAGACACAGTGTATCTATCTAGACCCAGACCCAGTGTATCTATCTAGACCCAGTGTATCTATCTAGACCCAGTGTATATATCTAGACCCAGACCCAGTGTATCTATCCAGACGCAGTGTATCTATCTAGACCCAGAACCAGTGTATCTATCCAGACCCAGTGTATCTATCTAGAACCAGTGTATCTATCTAGACCCAGTGTATCTATCCCGACCCAGCGTATCTATCTAGAACCAGTGTATCTATCTAGACCCAGACCCAGTGGATCTATCCAGACCCAGTGTATCTATCTAGACCCAGACCCAGTGTATCTATATATACCCATACCCAGTGCATCTATCTAAACCCAGACCCAGTGTATCTATATAGACCCAGACCCAGTGTATCTATCTAGACCCAGACCCAGTGTATCTATCTAGACCCAGTGTATCTATCAAGACCCAGTGTATCTATCTAGACCCAGACACAGTGTATCTATCTAGACCCAGACCCAGTGTATCTATCTAGACCCAGTGTATCTATCTAGACCCAGTGTATATATCTAGACCCAGTGTATATATCTAGACCCAGTGTATCTATCTAGACCCAGTGTATCTATCTAGACCCAGACACAGTGTATCTATCTAGACCCAGACCCAGTGTATCTATCTAGACCCAGTGTATCTATCTAGACCCAGTGTATCTATCTAGACCCAGTGTATCTATCTAGACCCAGTGTATCTATCAAGACCCAGTGTATCTATCTAGACCCAGACACAGTGTATCTATCTAGACCCAGACCCAGTGTATCTATCCAGACCCAGTGTATCTATCCAGACCCAGTGTATCTATCTAGACCCAGACCCAGTGTATCTATCTAGACCCAGTGTATCTATCCAGACCCAGTGTATCTACCCAGACCCAGTGTATCTATCCAGACCCAGTGTATCTATCCAGACCCAGTGTATCTATCCAGACCCAGACCCAGTGTATCTATCTAGACCCAGTGTATCTATCCAGACCCAGTGTATCTATCCAGACCCAGTGTATCTACCCAGACCCAGTGTATCTATCCAGACCCAGTGTATCTACCCAGACCCAGTGTATCTATCCAGACCCAGTGTATCTATCCAGACCCAGTGTATCTACCCAGACCCAGTGTATCTACCCAGACCCAGTGTATCTATCCAGACCCAGTGTATCTACCCAGACCCAGTGTATCTACCCAGACCCAGTGTATCTATCCAGACCCAGTGTATCTATCCAGACCCAGTGTATCTACCCAGACCCAGTGTATCTATCTAGACCCAGACCCAGTGTATCTATCCAGACCCAGTGTATCTATCTAGACCCAGTGTATCTATCCAGACCCAGTGTATCTATCTAGACCCAGTGTATCTATCCAGACCCAGACCCAGTGTATCTATCCAGACCCAGTGTATCTATGTAGACCCAGTGTATCTATCCAGACCCATTGTATCTACCCAGACCCAGACCCAGTGTATCTATCTAGACCCAGTGTATCTATCCAGACCCAGTGTATCTATCCAGACCCAGTGTATCTACCCAGACCCAGACCGAGTGTATCTATCCAGACCCAGTGTATCTATCCAGACCCAGTGTATCTATCCAGACCCAGACCCAGTGTATCTATCTAGACCCAGTGTATCTATCCAGACCCAGTGTATCTATCCAGACCCAGTGTATCTATCTAGACCCAGACCCAGTGTATCTATCTAGACCCAGTGTATCTATCCAGACCCAGTGTATCTATCCAGACCCAGTGTATCTATCTAGACCCAGACCCAGTGTATCTATCTAGACCCAGTGTATCTATCCAGACCCAGTGTATCTACCCAGACCCAGTGTATCTATCCAGACCCAGTGTATCTATCGAGACCCAGTGTATCTATCCAGACCCAGACCCAGTGTATCTATCTAGACCCAGTGTATCTATCCAGACCCAGTGTATCTATCCAGACCCAGTGTATCTATCTAGACCCAGACCCAGTGTATCTATCCAGACCCAGTGTATCTATTCAGACCCAGTGTATCTATCCAGACCCAGTGTATCTACCCAGACCCAGTGTATCTATCCAGACCCAGTGTATCTATCCAGACCCAGTGTATCTACCCAGACCCAGTGTATCTATCTAGACCCAGACCCAGTGTATCTATCCAGACCCAGTGTATCTATCTAGACCCAGTGTATCTATCCAGACCCAGTGTATCTATCTAGACCCAGTGTATCTATCCAGACCCAGACCCAGTGTATCTATCCAGACCCAGTGTATCTATGTAGACCCAGTGTATCTATCCAGACCCATTGTATCTACCCAGACCCAGACCCAGTGTATCTATCTAGACCCAGTGTATCTATCCAGACCCAGTGTATCTATCCAGACCCAGTGTATCTACCCAGACCCAGACCCAGTGTATCTATCCAGACCCAGTGTATCTATCCAGACCCAGTGTATCTATCCAGACCCAGACCCAGTGTATCTATCTAGACCCAGTGTATCTATCCAGACCCAGTGTATCTATCCAGACCCAGTGTATCTATCTAGACCCAGACCCAGTGTATCTATCTAGACCCAGTGTATCTATCCAGACCCAGTGTATCTATCCAGACCCAGTGTATCTATCTAGACCCAGACCCAGTGTATCTATCTAGACCCAGTGTAACTATCCAGACCCAGTGTATCTACCCAGACCCAGTGTATCTATCCAGACCCAGTGTATCTATCCAGACCCAGTGTATCTATCCAGACCCAGACCCAGTGTATCTATCTAGACCCAGTGTATCTATCCAGACCCAGTGTATCTATCCAGACCCAGTGTATCTATCTAGACCCAGACCCAGTGTATCTATCCAGACCCAGTGTATCTATTCAGACCCAGTGTATCTATCCAGACCCAGACCCAGTGTATCTATCTAGACCCAGTGTATCTATCCAGACCCAGTGTATCTATCTAGACCCAGACCCAGTGTATCTATCCAGACCCAGTGTATCTATCCAGACCCAGTGTATCTGCAGACCCAGTGTATCTACCCCAGACCCAGACCCAGTGTATCTATCCAGACCCAGTGTATCTATCCAGACCCAGTGTATCTACCCAGACCCAGTGTATCTACCCAGACCCAGTGTATCTATCCAGACCCAGTGTATCTACCCAGACCCAGTGTATCTATCCAGACCCAGTGTATCTATCCAGACCCAGTGCATCTACCCAGACCCAGTGTATCTACCCAGACCCAGTGTATCTATCCAGACCCAGTGTATCTACCCAGACCCAGTGTATCTACCCAGACCCAGTGTATCTACCCAGACCCAGTGTATCTATCTAGACCCAGACCCAGTGTATCTACCCAGACCCAGTGCATCTATCTAAACCCAGACCCAGTGTATCTATATAGACCCAGACCCAGTGTATCAATCTAGACCCAGACCCAGTGTATCTATCTAGACCCAGTGTATCTATCTAGACCCAGTGTACCTATCAAGACCCAGACACAGTGTATCTATCTAGACCCAGACCCAGTGTATCTATCTAGACCCAGTGTATCTATCTAGACCCAGTGTATATATCTAGACCCAGACCCAGTGTATCTATCCAGACGCAGTGTATCTATCTAGACCCAGAACCAGTGTATCTATCCAGACCCAGTGTATCTATCTAGAACCAGTGTATCTATCTAGACCCAGTGTATCTATCCAGACCCAGCGTATCTATCTAGAACCAGTGTATCTATCTAGACCCAGACCCAGTGGATCTATCCAGACCCAGTGTATCTATCTAGACCCAGACCCAGTGTATCTATATATACCCAGACCCAGTGCATCTATCTAAACCCAGACCCAGTGTATCTATATAGACCCAGACCCAGTGTATCTATCTAGACCCAGACCCAGTGTATCTATCTAGACCCAGTGTATCTATCAAGACCCAGTGTATCTATCTAGACCCAGACACAGTGTATCTATCTAGAACCAGACCCAGTGTATCTATCTAGACCCAGTGTATATATCTAGACCCAGTGTATCTATCTAGACCCAGTGTATCTATCTAGACCCAGTGTATCTATCTAGACCCAGACACAGTGTATCTATCTAGACCCAGACCCAGTGTATCTATCTAGACCCAGTGTATCTATCTAGACCCAGTGTATATATCTAGACCCAGTGTATCTATCTAGACCCAGTGTATCTATCTAGACCCAGTGTATCTATCAAGACCCAGTGTATCTATCTAGACCCAGACACAGTGTATCTATCTAGACCCAGACCCAGTGTATCTATCTAGACCCAGTGTATCTATCCAGACCCAGTGTATCTATCCAGACCCAGTGTATCTATCTAGACCCAGACCCAGTGTATCTATCTAGACCCAGTGTATCTATCCAGACCCAGTGTATCTACCCAGACCCAGTGTATCTATCCAGACCCAGTGTATCTATCCAGACCCAGTGTATCTATCCAGACCCAGACCCAGTGTATCTATCTAGACCCAGTGTATCTATCCAGACCCAGTGTATCTATCCAGACCCAGTGTATCTATCCAGACCCAGTGTATCTACCCAGACCCAGTGTATCTATCCAGACCCAGTGTATCTACCCAGACCCAGTGTATCTACCCAGACCCAGTGTATCTATCCAGACCCAGTGCATCTACCCAGACCCAGTGTATCTACCCAGACCCAGTGTATCTATCCAGACCCAGTGTATCTACCCAGACCCAGTGTATCTACCCAGACCCAGTGTATCTACCCAGACCCAGTGTATCTATCTAGACCCAGACCCAGTGTATCTACCCAGACCCAGTGCATCTATCTAAACCCAGACCCAGTGTATCTATATAGACCCAGACCCAGTGTATCAATCTAGACCCAGACCCAGTGTATCTATCTAGACCCAGTGTATCTATCTAGACCCAGTGTACCTATCAAGACCCAGACACAGTGTATCTATCTAGACCCAGACCCAGTGTATCTATCTAGACCCAGTGTATCTATCTAGACCCAGTGTATATATCTAGACCCAGACCCAGTGTATCTATCCAGACGCAGTGTATCTATCTAGACCCAGAACCAGTGTATCTATCCAGACCCAGTGTATCTATCTAGAACCAGTGTATCTATCTGACCCAGTGTATCTATCCAGACCCAGCGTATCTATCAGAACCAGTGTATCTATCTAGACCCAGACCCAGTGGATCTATCCAGACCCAGTGTATCTATCTAGACCCAGACCCAGTGTATCTATATATACCCAGACCCAGTGCATCTATCTAAACCCAGACCCAGTGTATCTATCATCAGACCCAGTGTATCTATCTAGACCCAGACCCAGTGTATCTATCTAGACCCAGTGTATCTATCAAGACCCAGTGTATCTATCTAGACCCAGACACAGTGTATCTATCTAGAACCAGACCCAGTGTATCTATCTAGACCCAGTGTATATATCTAGACCCAGTGTATCTATCTAGACCCAGTGTATCTATCTAGACCCAGACACAGTGTATCTATCTAGACCCAGACCCAGTGTATCTATCTAGACCCAGTGTATCTATCTAGACCCAGTGTATATATCTAGACCCAGTGTATCTATCTAGACCCAGTGTATCTATCTAGACCCAGTGTATCTATCAAGACCCAGTGTATCTATCTAGACCCAGACACAGTGTATCTATCTAGACCCAGACCCAGTGTATCTATCTAGACCCAGTGTATCTATCCAGACCCAGTGTATCTATCCAGACCCAGTGTATCTATCTAGACCCAGACCCAGTGTATCTATCTAGACCCAGTGTATCTATCCAGACCCAGTGTATCTACCCAGACCCAGTGTATCTATCCAGACCCAGTGTATCTATCCAGACCCAGTGTATCTATCCAGACCCCAGACCCAGTGTATCTATCTAGACCCAGTGTATCTATCCAGACCCAGTGTATCTATCCAGACCCAGTGTATCTAACCAGACCCAGTGTATCTATCCAGACCAGTGTATCTACCCAGACCCAGTGTATCTATCCAGACCCAGTGTATTCACCCAGACCAGTGTATCTACCCAGACCCAGTGTATCTATCCTAGACCCAGACCCAGTGTATCTATCAGACCAGTATATCTATCTAGACAGTGTATCTATCCAGACCCCGTGTATCTATCTAGACCCAGTGTATCTATCCAGACCAGTGTATCTATGTGGGCCAGTGTATCTATCCAGACCCATTGTATCTACCCAGACCCAGACCCAGTGTATCTATCTAGACCCAGTGTATCTATCAGACCCAGTGTATCTATCCAGACCCAGTGTATCTACCCAGACCCAGACCCAGTGTATCTATCCAGACCCAGTGTATCTGGCTTTTCTCTGGCAACATGAGGTATTCATCACAGCGTAGTGTTGCAGAGTGGAGCGACATTTCTCTTCTTGTGGCATTTGGTTCTGGAATGCGGAGAGGAAGCACAGAGGGGGGAGAGGGGGAGAAAGTGAGAGAGAGAGAGAGAGAGAGAGAGAGAGAGAGAGAGAGAGAGAGAGAGAGAGAGAGAGAGAGAGAGAGAGAGAGAGAGAGAGAAGGGAGAATGAGAGAGAGAGAGAGAGAGAGAGAGAGAGAGAGAGATAGAGAGGGAGAGAGAGGGGGAGAGAGAGTGAGAGCGAGAGTGAGGGGAAGAGGTGAGAGAGAGAGAGAGAGAGAGAGAGAGAGAGAGAGAGAGAGAGAGAGAGAGAGAGAGAGAGAGAGAGAGAGAGAGAGAGAGAGAGAGGAGAGAGAGTGTGAGAGAGGGATTGAGAGAGGGAGGAGAGAGAGGGAGAGAGGGAGAGAGAGATAGATAGAGTGAGAGAGATAGATAGTGAGAGAGATG
>NW_025750007.1:0-21321 GCF_021184085.1 Oncorhynchus gorbuscha | reverse complement strand
AGGGAGAGAGAAGGCGAGGGAAAGAGAAGGTTAGGGAGAGAGAAGGCGAGGGGAAAGAGAAGGCGAGGGAATGAGAAGGCGAGGGAGAGAGAAGGCGAGGGAATGAGAAGGCGAGGGAATGAGAAGGCGAGGGAATGAGAAGGCGAGGGAGAGAGAAGGCGAGGGAGTGAGAAGGCGAGGAATGAGAAGGCGGGAATGAGAAGGCGAGGGGAGAGAAGGCGGGAGAGAGAAGCGAGGAAAGAGAAGGCGAGGGAGAGAGAAGGCGAGGGAGAGAGAAGGCGAGGGAATGAGAAGGCTGCGAGGGAGAGAGAAGGCGAGGGAATGAGAAGGCGAGGAATGAGAAGGCGAGGGAATGAGAAGGCGAGGGATAGAGAAGGCGAGGATAGAGAAGGCGAGGAATGAGAAGCGAGGAGAGAGAGAAGGCGAGGGAAAAGAAGAAGAGGGAGAGAGAAAGGCGAGGAAAGAGAAGGCGAGAGAGAAGGCGAGGGAGAGAGAAGGTGAGGGAGAGAGAAGGCGTAGGGAGAGAGAAGGCGAGGGATAGAAGGCGAGGGATAGAGAAAGGCGAGGGAGAGAGAAGGCGGGGAGTGAGAAGGCGAGGGAGTGAGAAGGCGAGGGAGAGAGACGAGGAAAGTGAAGGCGAGGGAGTGAAGGCGAGGGAAAGAAGGCGAGGAGAGAGAAGGGCGGGAGAGAGAAGGCGAGGGAAAGAGAAGGCGAGGGGAGAGAGAAGGCGAGGAGAGAAGGCGAGGAGGAGAAGACGAGGAGTGAGAAGGCGAGGGAAAGAGAAGGCGAGGGAATGAGAAGGCGAGGGAGAGAAAGCGAGAAAGAGAAGCGAGGGAGAGAGAAGACGAGAGAGAAAGAAGGCGAGGGAGAGAGAAGGCGAGGAGAGAAAGAAAGCGAGGGGAGAGAAAGCGAGGGAAAGAGAAGCGAGGGAGTGAGAAGGCGAGGGAGTGAGAAGGCGAGGAAAGAGAAGGCGAGGAAATGAGAAAGGCGAGGAATGAGAAGGCGAGAAGAGAAGCGAGAGAAGAAAACGAGGGAGAGAGAAAACGAGGGAGAGAGAAGAAACGGAGAGAGAAGCGAGGAGAGAGAGAAAGCGAGGGAAAGAGAAGGCGAGGGAGAGAGAAAGGCGAGGAATGAGAAGGCGAGGGAAGAGAAGGCGAGGAATGAGAAGCGAGGGAATGAGAAGGCGAGGGAATGAGAAGGCGAGGAATGAGAAGGCGAGGGATAGAAGGCGAGGATAGATAGAGAAGGCGAGGAATGAGAAGGCGAGGGAGAGAGAAGGCGAGGAAAGAGAAGGCGAGGGAGAGAGAAGGCGAGGAAAGAAGGCGAGGAGAGAGAAGGCGAGGGAGAGAAGGCGAGGGAGAGAAGAAAGGCGAGAGAGAGAAAGGCTAGGGAATGAGAAGGCGAGGATAGAAGGCGAGGATAGAGAAGCGAGGGAGAGAAAGCGAGGAGTGAGAAGGCGAGTGAGAAAGGCGAGGGAGAGAAGAAGCGAGGGAAAGTGAAGGCGAGGGAGTGAGAAGGCGAGGGAAAGAGAAGCGAGGGAGAGAGAGAAGGCGAGGGAGAGAGAAGAAAAGCGAAAAAGAAAGGCGAGGGAGAGAGAAGCGAGAGAAAGAGAAAGCGAGGAGAGAAAGCGGGAGTGAGAAAGCGAGGGAAAGAGAAAGCGAGGAATGAGAAGGCGAGGGAGAGAGAAGGGAAAAGAGAAGCGAGGGAGAGAGAAGACGAGGGAGAGAGAAAGCGAGGGAGAGAGAAGGCGAGGGAGAGAGAAGGCGAGGGAGAGAGAAGAGCGAGGGAAAGAGAAGGCGAGGAGTGAGAAGGCGAGGGAGTGAGAAGGCGAGGGAAAGAAAGGCGAGGGAATGAGAAGCGAGGGAATGAGAAGGCGAGGGAGAGAGAAGCGAGGAGAGAGAGAAGGCGAGGGAGAGAGAAGCGAGGGAGAGAGAAAATGCGAGGGAAAGAGAAGGCGAGAGTGAATAGGCGAGGGGAGAGAGAAAGCGAGGAATGAGAAGGCGAGGAATGAGAAGGCGAGGGATAGAGAAGACGAGGAGAGAGAAGGTGAGGGAGTGAGAAAGGCGAGGAGAAAGGCGAGGGAAAGTGAAGGCGGGAGAGAAGAAGAGCGAGAGAAGGCGAGAGGGAGAGAAAGCGAGGAGAGAAGAAGGCGAGGAGTGAGAAGGCGAGGGAGTGAGAAGCGAGAAGAAAGCGAGGGAGTGAGAAGGCGAGGGAGTGAAAGCGAGGGAAAGAGAAGCGAGAATAAGAAGGCGAGGGAATGAGAAGAGCGAGGAGAGAGAAGGCGAGGAAGAGAAGGCGAGGAGAGAAGGCGAGAGGGAGAGAAGGCGAGGGAGAGAGAATGCGAGGAAAGAGAAGGCGAGGGAGATAGAAGGCGTGGGAGAGAGAAGGCGAGGGAGAGAGAAGGCGAGGGAAAGAGAAGGCGAGGGAAAGAAGGCGAGGGGAGAGAAGGCGAGGGAGAGAGAAGGCGAGGGGAAAGAGAAGGCGAGGGAAAGAAGGCGAGGGTTAAGGGGATATCTAGTCAGTTGTACAACTGAATGCCTTCAACTGAAATGCGTCTTCCTCATTTAACCCTCTGAATCAGAGAGAGAGAGAGAGAAAAAACATTGAGAGAGAGGAGTTGAAAACACAAACTCAGTTTTTACCCAACAGATAAAACCTTCACATTGAAAAGAGAGAGAGAGAGAGAGAGAGAGAGAGAGAGAGAGAGAGAGAGAGGGGAATCATCTAGACCATTCTACTTGACAGTTGTTCCCTGTCATCTGTAGCCTTTCACCCGAGGCAGAGAAACAGTCCTTCAAAACCATCTGCCTGCTTCCACTGCTACTAATTGATATGTCCTTGAATGTGTGTGTGGGGGAATATACATACTGACAGATGCTCGGGGTGGAATGTGTACGAGACACAGGAAAGGGGTTGAGCCCTATCTAGAAGATGTGGTACCACAAAACGAAGGAATCTTCATGATGCTTTAGTATGATTCTGTTGTTGCAACAATGGATTACTGTAACATTCCACACATTCCAGAAGTGTGTTTTCACCAGTGTCTTTCCACTATATTAGACTCACGTTGTCTGTCTCTCAGCCTCACTGCAAAACAGTTCTATTATCACATATCTACAGGGAATCAATACAATAAAACCCATCTTAACAACAGTGTGCAATGCAGTGAGGCTGTCTCTCAGAACTTCTCCTCCTCCCTCCACCCAGCTTGGGCACCAGTGAGTTGACTGTCACCATATCAATAGCCTGAGCCCTCCAGCATTGAAATACACAACTGATGTTTTTTTTTTTTTTACACAAACCTCCCAAAGTCTCACCTCCAAGTTTGTACTGAGGAGCGTAACAGAAATAATGAAATCAGAACGTGAGTCAAATTATTCTGAGAGAAAACGGCTGCCAACCAGGAGTCTCTGGAGGTTGTAGTTAGTTCAAGCCTTAAAGGGGGACCGCTCTGAAGTAGAACATCTCTCTCTCAATTTTATTTGTAGATATTTTTTTACCTTTATTTAACTGGGCAAGTCAGTTAAGAAACATTTTCAACAGCCTACCCTGGCCAAACACAGACGACGCTGGGCCAATTGTGCGCCACCCTACGGTTGTGACACAGCCTGGAATCGAGCCAGGGTCTGTAGTGACATCTCTTGCACTGAGAAACAGTGCCTTAGACCACTGCGCCATTCTCTCCATCTCTCTTTCTCTTTTCCACTTAATCTTTTAATGTCTCTCCCTTTATCTCTCTCCTCTCTCTCTCTCTCTCCTCTCTCTCTCTCTCTCTCTCTCTCTTCTCTCTCTCTCTCTCTCTCTCTCTCTCTCTCTCTCTCTCTCTCTCTCTCTCTCTCTCTCTCTCTCTCTGTCTCTCTGTCTCTCTGTCTCTGTCTCTCTCTGTCTCTCTGTCTCTCTGTCTCTGTCTCTCTCTCTCTCTCTCTCTCTCTCTCTCTCTCTCTGTCTCTCGTCGGAGTGCATGCTGGGAGTGAGTCGTCAAGCAGGAGTGATTGTGAGAGCGAATGGAATTTCTTTTCACTCTATCGGGTTTTTGTATGTATATATATATATTGATTAGTTTAGTTGTTTTAAGGGTATCTTGTTTAAACTATCACTAAGTACTGTATAGGGGTGGTGGGATCTTTGAGGTTGGTTTTTCGCGAAGGCACAACCAGCGGGTGGGGCTGGTTGCAATGGCCACTCGCGGAAGTGTCGAGTTTGAAAAACTTAGTCGGAGGCAAGGAGTAAAGATTCCTGCTGCGGCCGGGTGTTCAGTGGAAGAATGTAGCTTGGCTGTGGGTGCTATCATTGGGTATGATAGCATCAAATCAGCCTCAAGGATGATGAATTCTTCGATTCAATTGAAAAGGTGAATAAGATAGTTGAGAGGGGTGTTGTGTTGTGGGAGACACAGATGCGGTATTTCCACTTAGATCCGGCGAAGAAAGTTATGCTTTCTAACGTGCCACCATTTGTTAGAGATGAAGTGTTAGAGCGAGAGTTATCTCGCCATGGTCAAATCGTATCTACAATAAAGAAGGTTCTTTTTGGATGCAAATCTCCGTTGTTGAAACATGTCGTGTCTCATAGGAGACAAGTGCATATGATTTTTAAAAAGGACGGAGATTAACTGAATTTAGCATTCAGTTTTAAGATTGATGGATTTGATTATGTCTTCTATGCATCTACTTAATCAATGAAATGTTTTGGCTGTGGAAGAGAGGGGCATTTGGTGCGTAGTTGTCCCGAGAATGAGCCCGCTGAGCCTGGTAGTAGCTCTAGTGTGGGTGAAACTAACGCACCACCGCGAAGGGATGAACATGCTAAGGGTGCAGGGGAAGAGAGAAGGTGGGCAGATGTGGTTGGAAAAGTAGGAGAGAAAGGCATTGTGGATACGGGGGCAATTGTGTGAGATCAGAACAAAGAGGGAGGGGAAACAGTAGGTGAGATTGCGACTGCCGTCGCTGAGGTGGTGCTGGAAAATGAAATTGGAGGTCAAGAGGAGATTGAAATAACGGAAAAGGATGCGGATGTTTTCAAAATAGCGAGGAGTAAAAGGAAGAATGTAAGGGGTGGTGAAGGGTCTAATTCTAAGAGAAAGGTAGAGATTGATAGATCAGTTGAAGATGAACAAGGAAGTGACAAAATTTTCAACAAGAAACCCATAGTATTTTGGAAAATGAAGTTATGTGGCAACAGGAGTGGGGGGGGGGGGGGCAGTGGTGTGTAGTCATAAAAACTCAAAAAGTGGGGGTGTGGTTATCTTGTTCTCAAAAGGGTTTTTGCTGTTGTCATATGAGATTGAAGAGGTAGTTGAGGGGAGGTTATTAAAATTTAGAGCAAGGTATGAAAACATCACTATGTGTTTGATAAATGTATATGCCCCAGTGGTGACAGTTGAGAGGGTATGTTTTTTAGAGACATGAAATACCATTGAGAAATGTAACAAAGAAGATTATTTATTTATTGCTGGGGATTTTAACTGCACAGTTAGTGATTTAGATAGAAATCACCAAGAACCTCATATAGCCTCAAGGACTTTTTAAAAACGCCTCATTGTAACACATGAACTTTGTGATATTTGGCGGAGTCAACATGGAGGAACAAGGCAATACACCTGGGCGCATGTGAGAGAGAACATCATCTCTATGGCCAGGTTAGATAGGTTTTATGTTTTTGAGCATCAATCTCAGGTCTGTAAATCAAGTGTGATAACCCCAGTGGGATTTTCTGATCATTGTTTAATAACAGAGGTGGTGTTCATTAACGATGTAAAACCCAAAAGCGCATACTGGCATTTTAATATAACTTTATTGAGTGATGCTCACTTCAGGAACTGTTTCAGTTTTTTCTGGGAGAGGTGGAGGTCTCTAAAGGCCAGTTTTGTATCCCTTCAACAGTGGTGGGATATAGGGAAAATCCAGATTCAACAATTTTGTAATCAATACACAAGGAATGTCACCAAGGATATCACCAGATCAATGAAAGCCCTAGAGATTGAAATAGTGGAACTCATGACGTTGGTTGAGACCACAGGAGATCGAGGCCATACTCAGGCCCTCAAGAGGAGAAAAGCTGCATTGGCAGACCTGCTGGGTATCAGAGCACAGGGGGCACTGGTGAGAAGTAAGTTTCAGGAATATCTGAAATGGATGCCTCATCCAAATTTTTCTTTGGTTTAGAGAAAAAGAATGGACAAAGAAAAATTATCCATTGTCTCAAAGTTCTATGCTGAGCTCTACAAGTGTGAGTACAAAGAGGATAAAACAGTGACACAGCAGTTCTTTGATGGGCTCCCAAAGGTGGCTGCAGAAGCTCAGGTTGAGCTTGAGCAACCATTGTCTTTGCAGGATTTATACACTGCATTAAAAGGCATGGAAAATGGAAGGGCACCAGGCATTGATGGGCTTCCCGTTGACTTTTTTAAGTCTTTTTGGGCTATGTTGGGAGAGGATTGGTTAGAAGTAGTTAATGATAGTTTAACCAGAGGGTTACTACCAATAAGCTGCAGAAGGGCTGTCCTCACCCTACTGCCCAAAAAGGGTGACCCGAGGGAGGTGAAGAACTGGAGGCTGGTGGCTTTATTGTGCACTGATTATAAGATTTTGTCCAACAGGCTGAGGGAGGTTTTCATACATACGGATCAGTCCTACTGTGTTCCTGGCAGGCAGATAGGTGATAACATTTCTCTGATTCGTAATGTTTTTGGACGTCTCTAGGGCTATTGGGTTGGATGCTGGTCTAATTTCAATTGATCAGGAAAAGGCATTTGACCGAGTTGAACATCAATATTTATGGCACACGTTTGAGGCGTTTGGGTTCAGCTCTGGTTTTATTGCCATGATAAAGGTGATATATGGTGACATTGAAAGTGTATTGAAAGTTAACGGTGGTTTGAGTGCTCCTTTTAAAGTGTGTATAGGTATTAGGCAGGGATGTTCTTTGTCAGGAATGTTATATGCCATTGCTATAGAGCCACTACTAAATAGCATTAGAAGTCGCATTGCAGGGGTGTGCCTTTCAGAGGATATTCCTCCTACTCGTCTCTCAGCCTATGCTGATAATGTAGTTGTGTTAGTGAAAAATCAAGCGGAGGTGGATAGCTTGAGTCTAATGGTTGATCGTTTTAGGGGAATATCCTCTGCAAAGGTAAATTGGGAAAAGAGTTGTGCTTTACAGATTGGAGAATGGTCTGGAGGATCATGGCTTTGCCAGGGGGGCTAGAATGGTGTAAGGGAGGTTTTAAGTATCTTGGAGTGTACCTAGGAGATGAGGGGACTATGGAAAAAAATTGGAGTGGGGTGGTTGAAATGGTGGAAGGGAGGATGAGGAGATGGCGTTGGTTATTATCTCGTATGTCATATAGGGGGCGCACTATTATAGTTAACAATGTGATTGCCTCTGCACTATGGCATCGGTTGTCAGTTTTAGAACCACCATCTGGCCTTCTGGCTAAGATACAGGCAATTATTGTGGATTTCTTTTGGGATAAATATCACTGGGTTCCACAAAGTGTTTTGTATTTGTCAAAAGAGGAGGGGGGACAAGGTCTTGTACATCTTGCTAGTAGGGCTGCTGCTTTCCGGTTTCAGTTTATTCAAAGGTTGTTTTATAGGACCGGAAAATGTGGTGTGGAGAGGGGTGGCAGGTCTTATATTACAGCGGGTTGGAGGATTAGGTTTAAAGAAGGTTTTATTTCTGGTTGATAGTAGCCAGATTTCTAGGGAGGGAGTACCTCCGTTTTACAGAGGCCTTCTCAGAGTGTGGAGCATAATGAAGGTGTCCAGACGAACTTCAGCGGAGTCAGTGCATTGGCTGTTGGAGGACCTCTGGTGTATGGGGCAAGACTGGATTGTACAACTGCAGCTGTTCCACATTTCTCCAAGATTCTGGTGAAGGGGAAAATCATCACCTTAAAACAGTTAATGGCCATGGCTGGGCCCACCTTAATGGATGGAAGACGGGTGGCAGAACATTTGGGGATGAGGTCGGAAAGGATTGTCGGACAAATGCTGGGGAGCTGCAGGAAGGCTCTGTCAGCGGAAGAATGGGGTGCTGAGTAGCCACAAGAAGAAGGTACAAGATGAAGACGTCTCATTTCCAAGACTAGGGGATTACACCAAATATCCCAAATATCCCAGAAAGAAAGGCGTTATTGCTGGATTTGAGAGGGTTGAAGGAGGTGGGTTTGGATGAGGTGAATGGGAAGGACTTGTATAGGGGGTGTGTCAAGGTGTTGAATAAAGATACTTTAAAAAAATAGAAAAGACACTCCATGGAGGGTAAAATTGGGCATTGATGCCAAGGTAAAGCCAGCATGGAGAGCACTGTACAAGCCACCGTTACAAAAGGGTACTGGTGATATGCAATGGAGGGTTTTACATGGCATTTTACATGGCTTTTGTATCTGTTATTAATTCAAATGTTAGAGATGGATGTCCTTTTTGTAATATAAGAGAAACCATTTTTCACTGTTTTATGGAGTGTGAGAGGATAAAGCCTCTATTGGAAATGCTGGAATCTTTGTTTAAAGCTGTAGGGGAGTTTTTCAATAAGACTGTTTTTATTTCGGGGTTTCAATATAGTAAACAACAGAAAAGAAAATGTCAAATGTTAAATTTTATTTTGGGACAAGCTAAGATGTCAATATTTCTGAGTAGGAAACATAAGATAGAAATGGGATATGGGCAGGATGTAAGATGTGTTTTTAAAGGATTAGTGAAAGCAAGAATAAAAGTAGATTTTGAGTTCTTTTCAGCTGTAAAAGATCTCCTATTATTTGAGGAGAAGTGGGCCTACGAAGGAGCGCTTTGTTTTGTAGAAGAGGGGAAATTAATTATTTGCAAAGGAAATAAGTTGAATGTATATGTTATGTATTTATTTTTGTTTAGGAATTACATTTGTTGTTTCATTTCTGAAAAGGCAGTGTGTCATTATTTATGTTAACACTTGAGTAAAAAATAAAGGTTTTATAAAAACTTCTCTCTCTCTCTCTCTGTCTTTTGACATTTACTTATTACATTTACTTATTACATTTTTTTTCTTGAAGAAAGGTTTGAATTCTCTCTCTCTCTCTCTCTCTCTCTCTCTCTCTCTCTCTCTCTCTCTCTCTCTCTCTCTCTCTCTCTCTCTCTCTCTCTCTCTCTCTCTCTCTTTCAACTCCTTCCGAAACCATTAACAATGTAAAGCCCAAAGACAGTCATGGTTTGAAAGTAGATAAAAGAAAATCTTTCAAAGTGGAACTTGTCCAGAGCTGAGGCACAACACTAGCTGCTAATGATCTTCCTAGATCGTCCATTCTCAAAGGGGATTCTGTTGAAGGAGAACGAGATAGTAAAGTTATTAATCACAAGAACAGACAAGAACATGTAGTTCAAGAGGGAACCACATTGTATAATCCATCATTGTCAAGCTATTTTTGGAAAGAATATAGACGATATCAAATATATATATGGGTGTGAATGCATGCTGCTGTCCAGTTAAACAACATACATTTACATAAGCATCACACTGTGGGTATTTGAAGGTACACATTCTATCTTCAAGCAGCAGTTTCTGTCTCGCCTTACATTTCAAATGGATTTGATATGATATGAAACACTGAGTCTTCTACAGCAGGTCGTCACCCTGATAATTATCTGAGTTTCGGACTTGCCCTTTCCCCTCCACTGTCTTGGTATCAGACGAGACCTATTCACCACAGATGTGTGAATAATTGCCCTGGTTCTGGATATGAGCTATAGCTGCTGTATTCCCTATAGTGGCAGAATGGACCTGTAAAAACAGCTTGGTGTCACTAAAGGTCAAATGTCTACATGGACCTTAAAGTGGTGTAATTAACTCTTTACCAACGTGTTGACAGAATAATGAGCAGGAAATGAAGCAACACTCATTTGTTAGATTATTGCTTTGAATAGTAGAACTGCTACATGAATCCAGTAATGTATAGAAATGCATTTAAATATACTGTGAGCATGTAATCAATAAACAGTATAGTTTACTACAAGATATAGGATTATATAGATTACAAAAGTACCGTAGTGGCATATTTATAAATACTAATATAGAAGCACACAAACACACCAAAACTATGCTATATAATATACTATATTCCAGGTATCCTGGACATGGAGCCTCATCTACAACCACTACTATATCAGCTACTATAGATATCCTGGACACGGAGCCTCATCTACAACCACTACTATAGATATCCTGGACATGGAGCCTCATCTACAACCACTACTACAGATATCCTGGACATGGAGCCTCATCTACAACCACTACTATATCAGCTACTATAGATATCCTGGACATGGAGCCTCATCTACAACCACTACTATAGATATCCTGGACATGGAGCCTCATCTACAACCACTACTATAGATATCCTGGACACGGAGCCTCATCTACAACCACTACTATAGATATCCTGGACACGGAGCCTCATCTACAACCATTACTATAGATATCCTGGACACAGAGCCTCATCTACAACCACTACTATAGATATCCTGGACACAGAGCCTCATCTACAACCACTACTATAGATATCCTGGACACGGAGCCTCATCTACAACCACTACTATAGATATCCTGGACACAGAACCTCATCTACAACCACTACTATAGATATCCTGACACAGATTTACAACCACCTAGATATCCTGGACACAGAACCTCATCTACAACCACTACTATAGATATCCTGGACACAGAGCCTCATTTACAACCACTACTATAGATATCCTGGACACGGAGCCTCATCTACAACCACTACTATAGATATCCTGGACACAGAGCCTCATCTACAACCACTACTATAGATATCCTGGACACGGAGCCTCATCTACAACCACTACTATAGATATCCTGGACACAGAGCCTCATTTACAACCACTACTATAGATATCCTGGACACAGAGCCTCATCTACAACCACTACTATAGATATCCTGGACACAGAGCCTCATCTACAACCACTACTATAGATATCCTGGACACAGAGCCTCATCTACAACCACTACTATAGATATCCTGGACATGGAGCCTCTCATCTACAACCACTACATCATCCAACACGAGCTCATCTACAACCATGGAGCTCAAACAAGAGGGCACCCACATCACAATGGAGGTCTTAATTGATATCCGAGGGCAGGAAGGTGGAGGTCTTAATTGTATAACCCCAGCGTGGTAATGGTGTCCCTATAACCTAATAACCCTGATATCTCCATTGGGAGATGTGTTGGCCAGGGGTAGAAAGAGGATGAAGGTAGAGGATGATGAAATATTTGCATTTAGTAGAGAGGAAGTCCTATTGGGGATTGGTTCAATGCTGTAGAGAGGAGGTCCTATTGGGGATTGGTTCAATGCTGTAGAGAGGAGGTCCTATAGGGGATTGGGTCAATGCTGTAGAGAGGAGGTCCTATAGGGGATTGGTTCAATGCTGTAGAGAGGAGGTCCTATAGGGGATTGGTTCAATGCTGTGAGAGGAGGTCCATAGGGATTGGTTCAATGCTGTAGAGAGGAGGTCCTATAGAGGGGATTGGGTCAATCCTGTAGAGAGGAGGTTGGATTTCAATGCTGTAGAGAGGAGGTCCTATAGGGGATTGGTTCAATGCTGTGGAGAGGAGGTCCTATAGGGGATTGGTTCAATGCTGTAGTGGTCTGCTGGTAATGGTAATGGTGATTTCTACTTTCTACTAGACCACCAGATAGTGGGTTGGGACATATGGATGGGGATGGACCACCAGATAGTGGGTTGGGAGATATGTACAGGGATGGACCACCAGCTAGGCACCTTGCTTATGATGAGCCCCAAGGTCTGTGTGTGTGTATTTGTATGATCCCCCTGAGGACAGAACTGAGGTAAACATAAAAGGATTTAGGAAGGATATATTGAACGGAAGGATTATATGATTTTGAAGTGGCCTAGAGGAACGGCTTTATCTCCTGATAGGGTTCGGTGACCCAATGAACTCTGGTGTCCAGTGTCCAGTGTCCTGTGTTATAGTCCACAGCCGTGTACTGGTGTCCAGTGTTATAGTCTACAGCCATGTGCTGGTGTCCAGTGTTATAGTCCACAGCCGTGTACTGGTGTCCAGTGTTAATCCACAGCCATGTACTGGTGTCCAGTGTTATAGTCCACAGCCGTGTACTGGTGTCCAGTGTTAATCCACAGCCGTGTACTGGTGTCCAGTGTTAATCCACAGCCATGTGCTGGTGTCCAGTGTTAATCCACAGCCATGTGCTGGTGTCCAGTGTTAGTCCACAGCCGTGTACTGGTGTCCAGTGTTAGTCCACAGCCGTGTGCTGGTGTCCAGTGTTAGTCCACAGCCATGTGCTGGTGTCCAGTGTTAGTCCACAGCCGTGTGCTGGTGTCCAGTGTTAGTCCACAGCCGTGTGCTGGTGTCCAGTGTTAATCCACAGCCATGTGCTGGTGTCCAGTGTTAGTCCACAGCCGTGTACTGGTGTCCAGTGTTAGTCCACAGCCGTGTGCTGGTGTCCAGTGTTAGTCCACAGCCATGTGCTGGTGTCCAGTGTTAGTCCACAGCCGTGTACTGGTGTCCAGTGTTAGTCCACAGCCTGGTGTGTGCTGGTGTCTGGTGTCCAGTGTTAGTCCACAGCCGTGTACTGGTGTCCAGTGTTAGTCCACAGCCATGTGCTGGTGTCCAGTGTTAGTCCACAGCCATGTACTGGTGTCCAGTGTTAGTCCACAGCCATGTGCTGGTGTCCAGTGTTAGTCCACAGCCATGTGCTGGTGTCCAGTCCACAGCCATGTGCTGGTTCCATAGTCCACAGCCGTGTACTGGTGTCCAGTGTTAGTCCACAATCCACAGCCGTGTACTGGTGTCCAGTGTTTCCACAGCCATAGTCCACAGCCGTGTACTGGTGTCCAGTGTCCAGTGTTAGTCCACAGCCGTGTGCTGGTGTCCAGTGTTATAGTCCACAGCCGTGTACTGGTGTCCAGTGTTATAGTCCACAGCCGTGTGCTGGTGTCCAGTGTTAGTCCACAGCCGTGTACTGGTGTCCAGTGTTAGTCCACAGCCATGTGCTGGTGTCCAGTGTTATAGTCCACAGCCACCGTGTACTGGTGTCCAGTGTTAGTCCACAGCCATGTGCTGGTGTCCAGTGTTAGTCCACAGCCGTGTACTGGTGTCCAGTGTTATAGTCCCAGCCATGTGCTGGTGTCCAGTGTTATAGTCCACAGCCGTGTGCTGGTGTCCAGTGTGTGTAACAACATGTTGATAATGGTTAGGCTGTGCAGATGAGGTGGTTATAGGATTTGTATTTAGGTGCACAACTTCTTCATAAAAGTATTGTTTTACCCTAAAAATAAGAAACCGTTTTACCCAACTTGGCCATATATTAAGACATACAGTACATGATATGATTCATATATGATAAGATATGTTGTTTTTTACAGCAAGGTGATGGAAGACAAATGTAACAACTGACATGTATTGCGTTAGACTTTATTGACAGTCTTTTCAGCTGATATTTAGAGAGCGGCCTTTTGTATTACATTAATTAGTTTCATCGATAGCTGTGCGTACAGCTCTTTGTCATCCTGTCAGATAATCTACTTTAGCCTACCACAGTGATATTGATATTCTTTAGTGTTTTCTGTTTTGGTTGTTAAACCACGGCTCACAGTGAGTCACTCCTCAGATACATATTTTACGGGTTTCTTCAGATATGATTGTGTCTCTCTGTTGCATCATTGCATGTTCAATGATTTATTTGTTTTAGGTTTAGGTGCAGTTGTATGCATCATCCACAACCCAGAGTCAGAAAGATTCTCTCTGCCAAGGGTGGTCACAGGTCAGATGTCACACCAATTGCCGAGATTGGCTCACTCAACTGCTGTAACTAAAACGACACGTAATGGGGGTCATTTTTAAAAAGTACCGGTTCCGTTTTTGGCAAGCTCCCTGTGAAGTGAGTGGAATCCTTGACTGCTGCCACTGTCAGGCTCACACAGCAACACTGTGTCAGTTTGTCTGGCACTTGAAAGCAGCTTGATATGTCTTCAGTGTCCCAGTGTCCCGGGTGAACACATCGATCAAATGACAGCATCACCATCGCTCCGCCTTGCGTTAGAGCTTCTCACAGAGCCAGAGAGACCAGGAACAGGCCCAGATCAATCACTCTGAGTGGGACTTGACTTTTGTTTTCATTTGACTTCATCATTGTTCAGCATGTCAAGGGGATTGCTGAAGGAATGGCCCATCTGTGCCACTCTGTTCTCTTCCATAGCGGTGGTTGGAGATGATCTCATGGATGAAGAGTAGCCCATTGTTCGATGACAATCCTCTTGCCAATAAAGTCTATTTGCTTTCATCAGAGTGAATGACTCTTTGTTCGTGAAGTGTTCTGAAATAAGCCATTTTAATATTCTGAAATATTGGCGAGAGTACGATGGATAAAAGACTGTAATATTCTCCTCTCAATATGGCCAGTAAGAAAACATGGTGAGGACAGGACCCATTTCATTAGTTCTTTTCCTAGTGTGCTAATAAATGGTCAACATTTCCAAACCACATATATAGATGATTTGATTGCTTGTTATCATTGACTACAGAAACGTGTCGAGACTCACCTCCAGCTCTAAGACATAGAGTTTGAATAACCAGGGTAGCCTAGTGGTTAGAGTGTTGGACTAGTAACCGAAAGGTTGCAAGTTTGAATCCCCGAGCAGACAAGGTACAAATCTGTCGTTCTGCCCCTAAATCCACTGTTCCTAGGCCGTCATTGAAAATAAGAATTTGTTCTTAACTGACTTGCCTAGTAAAATAAAGGCAAAAGAAAAAGTAAAATAAAATAAGAAAGAAAAGACAACAGATGTGAAACTCTGTCTCTGCCAGATCAATGTGATTACTGGCACTTCAGAAGGTACAAGCAGCCAGAGAGACACAACAGGACATTACACCAGAGGAACCAGGAGATAACAACTGTAACCTGCTGTGATATATCAGAGGTTTAAGGAGGTGGTTTAATATCATAGTGAGGTGGTTTAATATTATAGTCTGTAGTGGTGGTTTAATATTATAGTGTGGTGGTTTAATATTATAGTCTGTAGTGGTGGTTTAATATTATAGTGAGGTGGTTTAATATTATAGTGTGGAGGTTTAATATTATAGTCTGTAGAGGTGGTTTAATATTATAGTGTGGTGGTTTAATATTATAGTCTGTAGAGGTGGTTTAATATTATAGTGTGGTGGTTTAATATTATAGTGTGGTGGTTTAATATTATAGTGTGGAGGTTTAATATTATAGTCTGTAGAGGTGGTTTAATATTATAGTGTGGTGGTTTAATATCATAGTGAGGTGGTTTAATATTATAGTGTGGTGGTTTAATATCATAGTGTGGTGGTTTAATATTATAGTGAGGTGGTTTAATATCATAGTGAGGTGGTTTAATATCATAGTGAGGTGGTTTAATATCATAGTGAGGTGGTTTAATATCATAGTGAGGTGGTTTAATATTATAGTGAGGTGGTTTAATATTATAGTCTGTAGTGGTGGTTTAATATTATAGTGTGGTGGTTTAATATTATAGTCTATAGTGTGGTGGTTTAATATCATAGTGAGGTGGTTTAATATTATAGTCTGTAGTGTGGTGGTTTAATATCATAGTGAGGTGGTTTAATATTATAGTCTGTAGTGTGGTGGTTTAATATTATAGTGTGTTGGTTTAATATTATAGTCTGTAGTGGTGGTTTAATATTATAGTGTGGTGGTTTAATATTATAGTGTGGTGGTTTAATATCATAGTGTGGTGGTTTAATATTATAGTGTGGTGGTTTAATATTATAGTGTGGTGATTTAATATTATAGTGTGGTGGTTTAATATTATAGTGTGGTGGTTTAATATTATAGTCTGTAGTGTGGTGGTTTAATATTATAGTGTGGTGGTTTAATATTATAGTGTGGTGGTTTAATATTATAGTGAGGTGGTTTAATATTATAGTCTGTAGTGGTGGTTTAATATTATAGTGTGGTGGTTTAATATTATAGTCTATAGTGTGGTGGTTTAATATCATAGTGAGGTGGTTTAATATTATAGTCTGTAGTGTGGTGGTTTAATATCATAGTGAGGTGGTTTAATATTATAGTCTGTAGTGTGGTGGTTTAATATTATAGTGTGTTGGTTTAATATTATAGTCTGTAGTGGTGGTTTAATATTATAGTGTGTTGGTTTAATATTATAGTCTGTAGTGGTGGTTTAATATTATAGTGTGTTGGTTTAATATTATAGTCTATAGTGTGGTGGTTTAATATTATAGTCTGTAGTGGTGGTTTAATATTATAGTGTGTTGGTTTAATATTATAGTCTGTAGTGTGGTGGTTTAATATTATAGTGTGTTGGTTTAATATTATAGTCTGTAGTGGTGGTTTAATATTATAGTGTGTTGGTTTAATATTATAGTCTGTAGTGGTGGTTTAATATTATAGTGTGTTGGTTTAATATTATAGTGTGGTGGTTTAATATTATAGTCTGTAGAGGTGGTTTAATATTATAGTCTGTAGTGTGGTGGTTTAATATTATAGTGTGTTGGTTTAATATTATAGTCTGTAGTGGTGGTTTAATATTATAGTGTGGTGGTTTAATATTATAGTGTGGTGGTTTAATATTATAGTGTGTTGGTTTAATATTATAGTCTGTAGAGGTGGTTTAATATCATAGTGTGGTGGTTTAATATTATAGTCTGTAGTGGTGGTTTAATATTATAGTGTGGTGGTTTAATATTATAGTGTGGTGGTTTAATATTATAGTGTGGTGGTTTAATATCATAGTGTGGTGGTTTAATATTATAGTGTGGTGGTTTAATATTATAGTGTGGTGGTTTAATATTATAGTCTGTAGTGTGGTGGTTTAATATTATAGTGTGGTGGTTTAATATTATAGTGTGGTGGTTTAATATTATAGTGTGGTGGTTTAATATTATAGTGTGGTGGTTTAATATTATAGTGTGGTGGTTTAATATTATAGTCTGTAGTGTGGTGGTTTAATATTATAGTGTGGTGGTTTAATATTATAGTGTGGTGGTTTAATATCATAGTCTGTAGTGTGGTGGTTTAATATTATAGTGTGGTGGTTTAATATTATAGTGTGGTGGTTTAATATTATAGTGTGGTGGTTTAATATTATAGTGTGGTGGTTTAATATTATAGTGTGGTGGTTTAATATTATAGTGTGGTGGTTTAATATCATAGTCTGTAGTGTGGTGGTTTAATATTATAGTGTGGTGGTTTAATATTATAGTGTGGTGATTTAATATTATAGTGTGGTGGTTTAATATTATAGTGTGGTGATTTAATATTATAGTGTGGTGGTTTAATATTATAGTCTGTAGTGTGGTGGTTTAATATTATAGTGTGGTGGTTTAATATTATAGTGAGGTGGTTTAATATTATAGTCTGTAGAGTGGTGGTTTAATATTATAGTGTGGTGGTTTAATATTATAGTGTGGTGGTTTAATATCCTAGTGTGGTGGTTTAATATTATAGTGTGGTGGTTTAATATTATAGTGTGGTGATTTAATATTATAGTGTGGTGGTTTAATATTATAGTCTGTAGTGTGGTGGTTTAATATTATAGTGTGGTGGTTTAATATTATAGTGAGGTGGTTTAATATTATAGTGTGGTGGTTTAATATTATAGTGTGGTGGTTTAATATTATAGTGTGGTGGTTTAATATTATAGTGTGGTGGTTTAATATCATAGTCTGTAGTGTGGTGGTTTAATATTATAGTGTGGTGGTTTAATATTATAGTCTGTAGTGTGGTGGTTTAATATTATAGTCTGTAGTGTGGTGGTTTAATATTATAGTGTGGTGGTTTAATATTATAGTCTGTAGTGTGTTGGTTTAATATTATAGTGTGGTGGTTTAATATTATAGTGTGGTGGTTTAATATTATAGTGTGGTGGTTTAATATTATAGTCTGTAGTGTGGTGGTTTAATATTATAGTGTGGTGGTTTAATATTATAGTGTGGTGGTTTAATATCATAGTCTGTAGTGAGGTGGTTTAATATTATAGTGTGGTCGCTCTGGATAAGAGCGTCTGCTAAATGACTTAAATGTAAATGTAAATAGTGTGGTGGTTTAATATCATAGTCTGTAGTGAGGTGGTTTAATATTATAGTGTGGTGGTTTAATATTATAGTGTGGTGGTTTAATATTATAGTCTGTAGTGAGGTGGTTTAATATTATAGTCTGTAGTGTGGTGGTTTAATATTATAGTGTGGTGGTTTAATATTATAGTGTGGTGGTTTAATATTATAGTGTGGTGGTTTAATATTATAGTGTGGTGGTTTAATATCATAGTGTGGTGGTTTAATATTATAGTGTGGTGGTTTAATATTATAGTGTGGTGGTTTAATATTATAGTGTGGTGGTTTAATATTATAGTCTGTAGTGGTGGTTTAATATTATAGTCTGTAGTGTGGTGGTTTAATATTATAGTCTGTAGTGTGGTGGTTTAATATTATAGTGTGGTGGTTTAATATTATAGTGTGGTGGTTTAATATTATAGTGTGGTGGTTTAATATTATAGTGTGGTGGTTTAATATTATAGTGAGGTGGTTTAATATTATAGTGTGGTGGTTTAATATTATAGTGTGGTGGTTTAATATCATAGTGTGGTGGTTTAATATTATAGTGTGGTGGTTTAATATTATAGTGTGGTGGTTTAATATTATAGTGTGGTGGTTTAATATTATAGTGTGGTGGTTTTAAGTGTGGTGGTTTAATATTATAGTGTGGTGGTTTAATATTATAGTGTGGTGGTTTAATATTATAGTGTGGTGGTTTAATATTATAGTGTGGTGGTTTAATATTATAGTGTGGTGGTTTAATATTATAGTCTGTAGTGTGGTGGTTTAATATTATAGTGTGGTGGTTTAATATTATAGTGTGGTGGTTTAATATTATAGTCTGTAGTGTGGTGGTTTAATATTATAGTGTGTAGTGTGGTGGTTTAATATTATAGTGTGTAGTGTGGTGGTTTAATATTATAGTGTGGTGGTTTAATATTATAGTCTGTAGTGTGGTGGTTTAATATTATAGTCTGTAGTGTGGTGGTTTAATATTATAGTGTGGTGGTTTAATATTATAGTGTGGTGGTTTAATATTATAGTCTGTAGTGTGGTGGTTTAATATTATAGTGTGGTGGTTTAATATTATATAGTGTGGTGGTTTAATATTATAGTGTGGTGGTTTAATATTATAGTGTGGTGGTTTAATATTATAGTGTGGTGGTTTAATATTATAGTGTGGTGGTTTAATATTATAGTGTGGTGGTTTAATATTATAGTGTGGTGGTTTAATATTATAGTGTGGTGGTTTAATATTATAGTGTGGTGGTTTAATATTATAGTGTGGTGGTTTAATATTATAGTGTGGTGGTTTAATATTATAGTGGTTTTAATATTGTAGTGTGGTGGTTTTAATATTATGGTGGTTTAATATTATAGTGGTGGTTTAATATTATAGTGTGGTGGTTTAATATTATAGTGTGGTGGTTTAATATTATACTGTGGTGGTTTAATATTATAGTGTGGTGGTTTAATGTGGTGGTTTAATATTATAGTGTGGTGGTTTAATATTATAGTGGTGGTTTAATATTATAGTGTGGTGGTTTAATATTATAGTGTGGTGGTTTAATATTATAGTGTGGTGGTTTTATATTATAGTGTGGTGGTTTAATATTATAGTGTGGTGGTTTAATATTATAGTGTGGTGGTTTGGTTTAATATTATGTGTGGTGGTTTAATATTATAGTGTGGTGGTTTAATATTATAGTGTGGTGGTTTAATATTATAGTGTGGTGGTTTAATATTATAGTGTGGTGGTTTAATATTATAGTGTGGTGGTTTAATATTATAGTGTGGTGGTTTAATATTATAGTCTGTAGTGGTGGTTTAATATTATAGTGTGGTGGTTTAATATTATAGTGTGGTGGTTTAATAGTGTGGTGGTTTATAGTGTGGTGGTTTAATATTATAGTGTGGTGGTTTAATATTATAGTGTGGTGGTTTAATATTATAGTGTGGTGGTTTAATATTATAGTGTGGTGGTTTAATATTATAGTGTGGTGGTTTAATATTATAGTGTGGTGGTTTAATATTATAGTGTGGTGGTTTAATATTATAGTGGTGGTTTAATATTATAGTGTGGTGGTTTAATATTATAGTTTGGTGGTTTAATATTATAGTGTGGTGGTTTAATATTATATAGTGGTGGTTTAATATTATAGTGTGGTGGTTTAATATTATAGTGTGGTGGTTTAATATTATAGTGTGGTGGTTTAATATTATAGTGTGGTGGTTTAATATTATAGTGTGGTGGTTTAATATCATAGTGTGGTGGTTTAATATCATAGTCTGGTGGTGGTTTAATATTATAGTGTGGTGGTTTAATATTATAGTGTGGTGGTTTAATATTGTAGTGTGGTGGTTTAATATCATAGTCTGTAGTGTGGTGGTTTAATATCATAGTGTGGTGGTTTAATATTATAGTCTGTAGTGTGGTGGTTTAATATTATAGTGTGGTGGTTTAATATTATAGTGTGGTGGTTTAATATTATAGTGTGGTGGTTTAATATCATATAGTGTGGTGGTTTAATATCATAGTGTGGTGGTTTAATATTATAGTGTGGTGGTTTAATATTATAGTGTGGTGGTTTAATATTATAGTGTGGTGGTTTAATATTATAGTGTGGTGGTTTAATATTATAGTCTGTAGTGTGGTGGTTTAATATTATAGTGTGGTGGTTTAATATTATAGTCTGTAGTGTGGTGGTTTAATATTATAGTGTGGTGATTTAATATTATAGTGTGGAGGTTTAATATTATAGTCTGTAGTGTGGTGGTTTAATATTATAGTGTGGTGGTTTAATATTATAGTCTGTAGTGTGGTGGTTTAATATTATAGTGTGGAGGTTTAATAGCATAGTGTGGTGGTTTAATATTATAGTGTGGTGGTTTAATATTATAGTCTGTAGTGTGGTGGTTTAATATTATAGTGTGGTGGTTTAATATTATAGTGTGGTGGTTTAATACTATAGTGTGGTGGTTTAATATCATAGTGTGGTGGTTTAATATTATAGTGTGGTGATTTAATATTATAGTGTGGTGGTTTAATATTATAGTGTGGTGGTTTAATATTATAGTGTGGTGGTTTAATATTATAGTGTGGTGGTTTAATATTATAGTGTGGTGGTTTAATATCATAGTGTGGTGGTTTAATATTATAGTGTGGTGGTTTAATATTATAGTCTGTGGTGTAGTGTGGTGGTTTAATATTATAGTGTGGTGGTTTTAATATTATA
>NW_025750006.1:17500-21324 GCF_021184085.1 Oncorhynchus gorbuscha | reverse complement strand
CATTATTACACAAGAATACACCATTAATACACAATAAGACACAATAATACACAATAATACAGCATTAATACACAATAATACAGCATTATTATTACATAATAATACACCATTATTATTACACAATAATACACCATTGTTATACAATAATATACCATTATTATTACACAATAATACACCATTATTATTACACAATAATACACCATTATTATTACACAATAATACACCATTATTATTACACAATAATACACCATTATTATTACACAATAATACACCATTATTAATACACAATAATACACCATTATTACACAAGAATACACCATTAATACACAATAAGACACAATAATACACAATAATACACCATTAATACACAATAATACACCATTATTATTACACAATAATACACCATTATTATTACACAATAATACACCATTATTGGCCCCTAAACCCTGGAGGTCAGGCCCCTTGGAGGCCCCAAAACCCTGGAGGTCAGGCCCCATGACTACTTCGCGTTTAGATCGCTGACTAGAATAATCGAACAATCTAAAACATTTTAGCTGACGTAGCAGTGTTAACTTCATCGACAGTAACTTTGAGGAGACAATGCTCGTCAACAACCTATTATTTCTAGATGAACTATGGGCAGTAACGAGATCAGCTGGGAAAAATACACTATTACCAAAAAAAACGGTTTAATTTTAGTCGATGAAAATGTGACGAGACGAGAATTCCACTTGAGACTAATGGATATGTTAATTTGACACGAAGCTCCTTTTCATCTGTTTCGTCCAATCAGAAACATGCAGAAGATTTAATGCATTCCTGTTATTGGCAGAATTTACATTTTTCAGTTGTGTGGTCTGATTGAGCTGATCTGCCCGGAAGGGTCTCTTCAGTCTTTTGAACTGATGCGAAGCCAGTACACTGGACTTGTAACTAATGGATTTACCTCAACTAGAAACTATGTTTACTCGTGTTTTCCTAACATTTATGTTGTTTGGCTTTGATCCAATCAGAAGCCTTATTTTTACTAGTCTGTGTTGCCGTTGTCTGCAAATGTGAGTTGGTCTACAAATGGTTTTTCAAATGTGAGTTTGTTTACAAATGGTTTTTCAAATGTGAGTTTGTTTACAAATGGCTTTTCAAATGTGAGTTTGTTTACAAATGGCTTTTCAAATGTGAGTTTGTTTACAAATGGCTTTTCAAATGTGAGTTTGTTTACAAATGGCTTTTCAAATGTGAGTTTGTTTACAAATGGCTTTTCAAATGTGAGTTTGTTTACAAATGGCTTTTCTGTAAAGCTAAATTTCTCCCATTTTCAAGGAAACTTTTGTTATTTTAAATGCTTTCACTTTATAATGGGGAGATCAAATATGAGCTGATGATTGGTTTAACCTGTAGCCAAGGCTTTATAGCCTATAGGGTTAATTATGGTTGGCATTGGTCTGCCACTAAGATATTCAAAGGGTTTGTAGGCCTAGTTGGACAAGGCTATCTGAATGTTAAAAAAAACATTAAATATTCATTATGTAATAGAAGGGGGAAAAATGCACCGTGGATAAAATGTTGCCGAGTTTTAGCTTTAACTAAAACTAATGAAGGATGAAATGACTCAAAAAAAAGATATTTTAAGACTCAAAATAAATCTTTAAAAAAGCTGTCAAAATGAACTGTGTGGCTAATGGGCTAATGGACTAATGGGCTAATGGGCTAATGGGGTGGCTGTCGGTGTGTCACGTCCTGACCTTAGTTCCTTTTTTATGTCTCTATTTTGGTTTGGTCAGGGGGTGAGTTGGGGTGGGCATTCTATGTTTTGTATTTCTATGTGTTTGGCCTGGTATGGGTCCCAATCAGAGGCAGCTGTCTATCGTTGTCTCTGATTGAGAACCATACTTAGGCAGCCTGTTCCCACCTGTGTTTGTGGGTAGTTGTTGTCTCTGATTGAGAACCATACTTAGGCAGCCTGTTCCCACCTGTGTTTGTGGGTAGTTGTTGTCTCTGATGGAGAACCATACTTAGGCAGCCTGTTCCCACCTGTGTTTGTGGGTAGTTGTTGTCTCTGATTGAGAACCGTACTTAGGCAGCCTGTTCCCACCTGTGTTTGTAGGTCGTTGTTTCCTGTTTTGTGTTTTTCACCTTTGTTATTTTGTATTCTGTGTTCAGATTAATAAATTTAACATGGACACGTACTGTAACGGTTTTCTTGTGTCAAACGAGAGGCGGACCAAAACGCAGCGTGGTTATTATTCATGGTTCTTTAATAAAGAAACTATACATGAATAGACTAACAAAACCAAGAAATGTGACAAACCAAAACAGCCCTCTCTGGTGCAAACACAGAGACAGGAACAATCACCCACAAAACCCAACACCAAACAGGCTACCTAAATATGGTTCCCAATCAGAGACAATGACTAACACCTGCCTCTGATTGAGAACCATATCAGGCCCAAACATAGAAATAGACAAACTAGACACACAACATAGAATGCCCACTCAGATCACACCCTGACCAAACAAAACATAGAAACATACAAAGCAAACTTTGGTCAGGGTGTGACACGTACCATGCTGCATTTTGGTCCGATCCTTCATACTCCTCATCAGTCGAGGACCGATCCTTCATACTCCTCATCAGTCGAGGACCGATCCTTCATACTCCTCATCAGTCGAGGACGAGAACCGTTACATGGTGGCTGTCGGTGACTGACATTAAGAAGAGAAAAACCGCTGATTCACAATCACATGTCGAAATTCCACCTTTGCTATTTTCGACAATTCAACAACAGTAGGTTGAGACCCCCGACGGAGTTCCAAAAACCCCCGACTGACCCCCGACTGACCCCCGACTGAGTTCCAAAAACCCCCGACTGACCCCCGACTGACCCCCGACTGAGTTCCAAAAACCCCCGACTGACCCCCGACTGACCCCGACTGAGTTCCAAAACCCCGACTGACCCCCGACTGACCCCGACTGAGTTCCAAAACCCCGACTGACCCCGACTGACCCCGACTGACCCCGACTGAGTTCCAAAAACCCCCGACTGACCCCCCGACTGACCCCGACTGAGTTCCAAAAAATAAAAATAAACGCTCTCTCTTATGTCGCGTGAAAGCATCCCTGACTATAGAATAACATCTTTCAGTACAGACTCATTATTTACAATTCAGGCTGAAAGTACGTTTTGTGTTTTAGATTAACTTCCGATAAAGTGGTTTTAAATTATTATTTTTTTAAGGTTGACTATAATTGCCTGCAGGACTGTAATCACTTATCAGTGGTGAGCCAATCATGTCTCTCCTGTCCAGTCATGGTCCTTCTGTAACGGCGCTTGTCAGTTGAAGGAGAATCGGACAAATGCAGCGTGGTGGTTACTCGTGTTCTTTAATGAAGAATCGACGATACATGAAATAACTATAATATACAAAAACAACAAACGAAATGCGAAAACCTATTACAGCCTGTCTGGTGAACACTACACAGAGACAGGAACAATCACACACGAAAACACTCACAGAATATGGCTGCCTAAATATGGTTCCCAATCAGAGACAATGAGAATCACCTGACTCTGATTGAGAACCGCCTCAGGCCGCCATAGACTAATTAGTCACCCCACAAAACCCCAAGACAAAAAACACACCACAATAACCCATGTCACACCCTGGCCTGACCAAATAAAGAAAGAAAACACAAAATACTAAGACCAAGGCGTGACACCTTCTTCCTACACCAATCATGTCTCTCCTGTCCAGTCATGGTCCTTCCTCCTACACCAATCGTGTCTCTCCTGTCCAGTCATGGTCCTTCCTCCTACACCAATCGT
>NW_025750006.1:0-7500 GCF_021184085.1 Oncorhynchus gorbuscha | reverse complement strand
CCAACTGGCGGCCCACGGGCCAGATTTGGCCCGCCGGCAATAGTATTTTCTCCCCCCAAAGCCCCAAAATCAATTATGATTTTTTTTTCATAAAACACATTTTAAGATGAGATGCAAAAAAAACTCTCAAATGCAAAGAAGGAAGTTACCCTGACTAAATAATATAATAATAATAATAATAATATATGCCATTTAGCAGACACTTTTATCCAAAGCGACTTACAGTCATGTGTGCATACATTCTACGTATGGGTGGTCCCGGAATCGAACCCACTACCCTGGCGTTACAAGCGCCATGCTCTACCAACTGAGCTACAGAAGGACCAAATAAGGCAATAGTTACATTTTGAACTCCGTTCATGATGAGAGGAGAGAGAATGCAGGAGAAGGTGATTAACTAATAAAGCGGACCTTTCCGTGGAACAGCGCCTGGTGCTGAAACATAAAGCTGCAGCTGCAACACAAATCAATAGGAGGTGGAACAGCGCCTGGTGCTGAAACGTATAGCTGCAGCTGCAACACAAATCAATAGGAGGTGGAACTCGCAGGAGTAAGACGATCCAAAACATTGTTATAACATAAAATGCACGTTTTTTACTGTGCTGTATTCCTCTGAGAATGACACCCAAAACACAAGGACTCAGCACTACTGAGCAACAAGGACTCAGCACTATTGAGCAACAAGGACTCAGCACTACTGAGCAACAAGGACTCAGCACTACTGAGCAACAAGGACTCAGCACTACTGAGCAACAAGGACTCAGCACTATTGAGCAACAAGGACTCAGCACTACTGAGCAACAAGGACTCAGCACTACTGAGCAACAAGGACTCAGCACTATTGAGCAACACGGACTCAGCACTACTGAGCAACAAGGACTCAGCACTACTGAGCAACAAGGACTCAGCACTACTGAGCAACAAGGACTCAGCACTACTGAGCAACAAGGACTCAGCACTATTGAGCAACAAGGACTCAGCACTACTGAGCAACAAGGACTCAGCACTATTGAGCAACAAGGACTCAGCACTACTGAGCAACAAGGACTCAGCACTATTGAGCAACAAGGACTCAGCACTACTGAGCAACAAGGACTCAGCACTACTGAGCAACAAGGACTCAGCACTACTGAGCAACAAGGACTCAGCACTACTGAGCAACAAGGACTCAGCACTACTGAGCAACAAGGACTCAGCACTACTGAGCAACAAGGACTCAGCTGAGCGCATCCCTGATTTGGCTCGATGTCTGGAATTCAAACAGCTCAGTTTGAATTGCGGCCTCGTCCAGCGAGGTTTTCGTTTTCTTTGCAAGGGAGGAGTATTCTCCACCTGGGTCGGACTGCGAGAGGATCACGTACAAACGCAATGATATCATTGGACAGACATGCTGTCGTCTTCAAATGTGATGGAGAAGTTGTCCCTCACCTGCTTGTTGAAATCTTCCATCACCTCTGTGACGATGCTGCGGCCTGGTTCCTCTGCCTGTCGTTTCTTCAGAAGGGGCAGTAAACTACCGGATGACAAGTCTAAATCGAACAACTTAAGCTTCCTGGTAAAGGCTTTTTTTCCCCTCTTCTGTTTCCCCTCTTCATTTTATTTTATCGATTTAGCCCGTTTTAAGTGACAGAATACGTCAGACACAACAACAACAAAAGTTTGTAACTTGCAGTTAACGCTTCAATGTTTCTGCGTCGGGCCTCTTGCCTGGGGCGGGAAGAGGCCACTTTGAAAAGTTCCATGCTTAGATTCATAATGACGTCTGAGATTGAATTCTTTGCAAAACAGCAACATTTTCTCTCGCTATCAAGCTAATTTTTCTGAACAAAATGTTTGACGTAAAAAAAAAATTTATGTAGTGTAGGTGACATAGACCTGTTTTTCCCCACCAATCACAGCACAGAGAAAATAGACAAAAAATTCTAATTGAATAGAGAGACATTGGTGTCTTTATGAGCGTAATCAGAACAAAATGATCACGTTATTGTCACTGAATGTATTATGTACTAATCAAAAGTGTTAAAATGTCGTTCAATATATAGCGCAGACCAATTCATTATGCTAATATGATATACTAATTATGTTATGTCCCGCTAACTATTAGCTCAGAACAGTATTGGCCTGAGGCCAAACCTAGGAGACGAACCGAGGTTTTAACTGTAAATCGCCATATTGACATTGTTGTGTCATCAGTAGGAGAGTTTTGGGAATTCCTGAATTTACCGAGACCCTGACCTCTACGTGCATTAATGAGCGTTATTTTACTGGTGTCAAACTATATATGAATAAGTGATACATGATTACAAACAGCCATTTCAAATGATATGACACACGATCGCACCACGTCAATCAAATGGTAATCAGTCACATAAACGAAAAACAAAAAGGAACTGTACAAGTAATCAAATTGGGCTTGCAAGGTGACAAAAGTTCAATTTGATCATCCTAAAAATTTCACTCTAACGTTTGAGAAAAAAAAGATGGAAGGTAATTTAATCTGATACTCCATGACTGAAATAATATGATATGCCTGTAAGTCGCTAAGTGCCAGGATGTTAAACTCACTAAGCTGAGGTTTTTAAAAGTCATCATAGCTAGCGATCATCACAAGGGTTAGGCTTCAGGCTCGCGGTTACTATTTTCAGGAATCATAGACATCACAGATTTTTTTTAAAGACAGCTAGCCAACTAATAATTACTGTAGCTACCTATTTATATCGGAGATCAAACATTTTACTGGTAAAATTAACAATCCTGCAGCAGACCTCTGTTTTGCTTGGCTGGCTAGGTAGCAATTTTGTTTTAGCTAACTAGGTAGCCATTTTGTTTTAGCTGTCTAGGAAGCCATTTTGTTTTAGCTGGCTAGGTAGCCATTTTGTTTTAGCTGGCCAGGTAGCCATTTTGTTTTAGCTAGCTAGGTAGCCATTTTGTTTTAGCTAGCTAAGTCTTGTTCATACCAAATGACAAATGCTCTTAAAATTGTTAATATTTATTATTTCATTTTGTACAGTTATCAGTGAAAACATTTACATCAAAGAGACAAGACAAGAGCTAAATGAAGTCAACTAGCTAGCTACCTTGCCTCGTTTGGCTGATTGTCTGCTCAGCTTGTTATCTACATTGTGGTGCTCCCGAGTGGCGGAGCAGTGTACAGTACTGCATCTCAGTGCAAGAGGCAACACTACAGTACCTGGTTCAAATCCAGGCTGTTTCACATCTGGCCTGTAATTGGGAGTGCCATAGGGTGGTGCACAATTGGCCCAGGTTTGGCCGGGTGGGTAAGCATCATTGATCAATCAAAGGATCAATAAAATATCTAAATCATTTAACGTGCTCATCTTATCAATAGGAAACACATACTCTCAGTACATATAGTACATTATAATCATCAACATAAAACTTAATAGTTAACAGTTTCGTACCTTAATATTGTTGTCCTGATTTCAATGATAGTGTTGTAGAAGTTGTGAGAACCCTTTCGGGTCCCGTGGAGGCAAAGCAGTGTCCACTTCAGTCTCAAGGGACAAACTTACAATGACGCATTGGCAGTTCAAGATGGCGCTACCCATACCTATAATAAACGTTGTTCATCATCCAAAAACTAGATAGATGTTTCTATGTTACGAGCACATGTTTAGTATTAGTGGATTGAATACATCTGTTTGCTCAGCTTTACTACCTGAAGGGTTTCCATTCTCCTTTTAAAGGCATTTTTATATTAACTGAACTCTGAACTCTGAACTGTGGACTGTGGAGACCAGTTTATCACTTTAGCTGTTTTAGCTGTCTGACTGGAGGTCAGAGAGAGAGAGGAAGCTGTCTGACTGGAGGTCACAGAGAGAGAAGGAGGAAGCTGTCTGACTGGAGGTCACACAAAGAGAGGAAGCTGTCTGACTGGAGGTCACAGAGAGAGGAAGCTATCTGACTGGAGGTCGCAGGTCACAGATCGAGAGAGGAAGAAAGCTGTCTGACTGGAGGTCAGAGATAGAGAGAGACCCATGTTCATGCCAATATAAAGTACTGTATGTATCATACCAATTTAAAGTACTGTATGTATCATACCAATTTAAAGTACTGTATGTATCATACCAATATAAAGTACTGTATGTATCATACCAATTTAAAGTACTGTATGTATCATACCAATATAAAGTACTGTATGTATCATACCAATTTAAAGTACTGTATGTATCATACCAATATAAAGTACTGTATGATCACACCAATATAAAGTACTGTATGATCACACCAATATAAAGTACTGTATGTATCATACCAATTTAAAGTACTGTATGTATCATACCAATATAAAGTACTGTATGTATCATCAGTTTTTCCCATGGAATAATGCTTTCAAAAGTAGTTTGGTATCAGTTTTTCCTTCAAGCCTACTTTGCTGCTGTTCCCTTAACTCGCGTGTCAAACTCATTCCACAAAAGGCCTAGTGTTTACGGATTTTCCTTCCAACCTTGTAATTGATTGCTAAATTAAGGTCACTAATTAGTAACGGAATTTCCTCACCTTGTTGTCTAGGTCTTAATTTAATTTAGGTCTTCATTTAAATGTATCTAGACCCAAACTGCTACAGACCTACATATATCTATCCAACCCTGCCTTTTAAGGTCTTCGAAACGCCAAATTAACCAGCAGATTACCGACCATTTTGAATCCCACCGTACCTTTTCCGTTATGCAGTTGGTTTACGAGCTGGTCATGGGTGCACCTCAGCCACGCTCAAGGTGGTAAATCATATCATAATCGCCATCAATAACAGACATTACTGTGCAGCCGTATTCATCGACCTGACCAAGGCTTTCGACTCTGTCAGTCACCACATCCTTCTTGGTTCAGTGTGTTAAATCGAAGAGCCTGTTGTCCGGTCCTCTGGCAGTCTCTATGGGGAGCCACAGGGTTCAGTTCTCGGGCCGACTATTTTCTGTATACATCAATGATGTTGCTCTTGCTGCTGGTCATTCTCTGATCCACCTCTACACAGACGACACCATTCTGTATACATCTTGCCCTTCTTTGGACACTGTGTTAACTAACCTCCAGACGAGCTTCAGTGCCATACAACCCTCCTTCCTTGGCCTCCAACTGCTCTTAAATGCATGTAAAACTAAATGCATGCTCTTCAACCGATCGCTGCCCGCCTGCCTAGCATTACTAATCTGGACGGTTCTGATTTGTAGTTAGCCACATATTCTAAGTGTCTGGTTAAATTGTAAACTCTCCTTCCAGACTCACATTAATTAAGCATCCCCAATCCAAAGTTAAATCTATAATTGGCTTCCAATTCGCAACAAAGCATAATTCACTCATGCTGCCAAACATACCTCGTAAACTGACTATCCCACCGATCCTTGACTTCGGCGATGTCATTTACAAAATAGCCTTCAACACTCTACTCAGCAAATTGATGCAGTCTATCACAGTGCCATCCGTTTTGACACCAAAGCCCCATATACTACCCACCACTGCGACCTGTATGCTCTCGTTGGCTGGCCCTCGCTTCATATTCATCGCCAAACCAACTGGCTCCAGGTCATCTATAAGTCTTTGCTAGGTCCCAACTTATCTCAGCTCACTGGTCACTATAGCAGCACCCATAGCACACGCTCCAGCAGGTATATTTCACTGGTCACCCCCAAAGCCAATTCTTTTCCTTTGGTTGCCTCTCCTTCCAGTTCTCTGCTGTCAATGACTGGAACGAATTGCAAAATCACTGAAGCTGAGACTCATATCTCCCCACTAGCTTTAAGCACTAACTGTCAGAGCAGCTCTCACAGATCACTGCACCTGTACATAGCCCATCTGCAAATAGCCCACCTGTACATAGCCCATCTGTAAATAGCCCACCTGTACATAGCCCATCTGTAAATAGCCCACCTGGTACATAGCCCATCTGTAAATAGCCCACCTGTACATAGCCCATCTGTAAATAGCCCACCTGTACATAGCCCATCTGTAAATAGCCCACCTGTACATAGCCCATCTGTAAATAGCCCACCTGTACATAGCCCATCTGTAAATAGCCCACCCAACTACCTCATCCCCATATTGTTATTTATGTTTTGCTCTTCTGCACTCCAGTATCTCTACTTGCACATTCATCTTCTGCACATCTATCACCTCCAGTGTTTAATTTTAAATTGTAATTATTTCATTATGGCCTATTTATTTCCTTTACCTCCCCAATCTTACTACATTTGCACACACTGTATATAGACTTTTCTATTGTGTTATTGACTTTTTCTATTGTGTTATTATTTTTGAATTGTGTTAATTCCATGTATAACTCGGTGTTGTTGTTTGTGTCAAACTGCTTTGCTTTGTCTTGACCAGAGGTTCTAGTTGTAAATGAGAACTTGTTCTCAACTAGCCTACCTGGTTAAATGAAGGTGATCTGGTCTACCTGGTTAAATGAAGGTGATCTGGTCTACCTGGTTAAAATGAAGGATCTGGTTCACCTGGTTAAATGAAGGTGATCTGGCCTACCTGGTTAAATGAAGGTGATCTGCCTACCTGGTTAAATGAAGGTGATCTGGCCTACCTTGGTTAAATGAAGGTGAGCTGGCCTACCTGGTTAAAATTAGCGTGATCTGGCCTACCTGGTTAAATGAAGGTGATCTGGCCTACCTGGTTAAATGAAGGTGAAATAAAAAATAATTTAAAAAAAGGAAAAACCTGCAGAGCCTCGGTCGTCCGTGGAATGAGTTTGACACCTCTGCTTTAACTGAATAAAAAGCAATACATTTCCCCTGAAATTATTCTGGACGACGATGACTCTTCTTTGAATTTGTGTGACAGAGAACTTTTTTTGTTTTTTATCTTCTAGGTTTACGAACAAGACGACTTGAGTGAACAGATGGCGAGCCTAGAGGGACTCATGAAGCAACTCAACGCCATCACTGGCTCGGCCTTTTAACCCCAGCAGCCCTGGCAGAGAGTCCCACCCACCCAGCCAGTCCGTCAGACCTGCAACACAGCACAGACAGATAGCAGTACGACTAGAAGAAGCAGGAACACAGAAACAAGGGGCAGGGCACAGACGAGGGGGCGCATGGTGCCTGGACCTCAGAAACACAGATACTTCTCAACAAACCCCCTATAATACTCTAACCAACCCACCTAATGGACCTCTCTGTGTCCCTTCAATACTGTAACCAACCCCCCTATCTGTCCTGTCTGTTCCTCTATAATACCCCCCCCCCCTCTGAAAGGGGGACGACGAAGACTCTAAAATGATAAACGATGAAGAAATTATATTTGATGTTTTCCACAGTGTTGTTTTCACTTTAAATCGTTAACTTTTTGAGTTTACATTGATCAATGTTGTTTTTGTTTTTTGGTTTCCATGTTACTGGTATTTTGGATTGAATTTTGAACTGAAGCCTCAAGTGTAACAGCTGGACCTATAAGACCTAAGGACTGTTTGCTGTCTCCAGACATCAATGTTTCTCTGGACCCTCGTTGCCTGGTGATGATGTGAGCTGACAA
>NW_025750005.1:0-21326 GCF_021184085.1 Oncorhynchus gorbuscha | reverse complement strand
CTATAGTACATCTGAAAGGTTATGTTTCAAGCTATAGTACATCTGACAGTTATGTATTCAAGCTATAGTACATCTGAAGGTTATGTATTCAAGATATAGTACATCTGACAGTTATGTATTCAAGCTATAGTACATCTGAAGGTTATGTATTCAAGCTTATATAGTACATCTGAAGGTTATGTATTCAAGCTATAGTACATCTGAAGGTTTCAAAGTATTCACGCTATAGTACATCTGAAGGTTATGTATTCAAGCTATAGTACATCTGAAGGTTATGTATTCACGCTATATGTACATCTCTGAAGGTTATGTATTCAATGTGCCGCTTTATTATATGGACATACACCGAGAATTAACCCCCCATTCCTGCCCTCAGAACTGCCTCAATGTGTCGGGGGCATGGACTCAGCAAGGTGTCCAAAGCGTTCAAAAGGGATGCAGGCTCATGCTGACTCCAATGCTTCTCACAGTTGTTCTCAAGTTAGCTGGGTGTTCTTTTAGGTGGTGCACCATTCTTAAAATTAATACACATGGAAACTGTTGAGCATGAAAAACCCAGCAAATCAAGTTCTGAGATACTCAAACCAGTGCGCCTGGCACTACCATACCCGTTCAAAGGCACCTACTACCGCACCCCGTTCAAAGGCACCTACTACCATACCATACTACCACCTACTACCATACCATACTACCACCTACTACCGCACCCCGTTCAAAGGCACCTACTACCGTACCCGTTCAAAGGCACCTACTACCATACCATACTACCACCTACTACCATACCATACTACCACCTACTACCGTACCCCGTTCAAAGGCACCTACTACCGCACCCGTTCAAAGGCACCTACTACCATACCATACTACCACCTACTACCATACCATACTACCACCTACTACCATACCCGTTCAAAGGCACCTACTACCATACCATACTACCACCTACTACCATACCATACTACCACCTACTACCATACCCGTTCAAAGGCACCTACTACCATACCATACTACCACCTACTACCATACTACCACCTACTACCATACCCTGTTCAAAGGCACCTACTACCATACCCTGTTCAAAGGCACCTACTACCATACCCCGTTCAAAGGCACCTACTACCATACCCCGTTCAAAGGCACCTACTACCATACCCCGTTCAAAGACACCTACTACCATACCATACTACCACCTACTACCATACCCCGTTCAAAGACACCTACTACCATACCATACTACCACCTACTACCAGACCCCGTTCAAAGGCACCTACTACCATACCCCGTTCAAAGACACCTACTACCATACCCCGTTCAAAGGCACCTACTACCATACCCCGTTCAAAGGCACCTACTACCATACCCCGTTCAAAGGCACCTACTACCGTACCCCGTTCAAAGACACCTACTACCGTACCCCGTTCAAAGGCACCTACTACCGTACCCCGTTCAAAGGCACCTACTACCATACCATACCACCACCTACCACCATACCCCGTTCAAAGGTACCTACTACCAGACCATACTACCACCTACTACCGTACCCCGTTCAAAGACACCTACTACCGTACCCCGTTCAAAGGGACCTACTACCATACCATACTACCACCTACCACCATACCCCGTTCAAAGACACCTACTACCATACCCGTTCAAAGACACCTACTACCGTACCCGTTCAAAGGCACTGAAATATCTTGTCTTGCCCATTCACCCTCTGAATGGCACAAATACACAATCCATGTCTCAATTGTCTCACGCCTTAAAAATCCTTCTTTAACCCGTCTCCTCCCCTTCATCTACACTGATTGAAGTGGATTTAACAAGTGACATAAATAAGGATCATAGCTTTCACCTGGTCAGTCTGTCATGGAAAGAGCAGGGCTCTTAAGTGCTAGCACACACACACGTACTGTACATTCTGATAATGTGGTATGGTGGTACAATACATTTAGTATTGTAGATATGTAGTGGTGTAATATTGTTACATGATGTTTTATATTTTGTGTTGTGTACAGAAAGTGCCTCAATGTGTTTTTGGACCACAGGAAGAGTAGCTGCTGCGTGGGCATGAACTAATGGTGATCCCTGATAAATATCAATACAAATGTTTCGTATAGTCAGTGTGTATTGACACATTGGAAGTTAGACCAATCAAAGTAGATGTACTGTAACGGACAACCCTCTTGACATCTCTCGACAAAACAAACGGAACAGTAGCAACAATTATGTCCTCACAGCATCAAGAGATACACTACTTTTGGATATATATACACACTTTCTTCACTATTCAAAAAATGGCAATAGTTAATCAAGTTTGTATAGCCTTAACATCAACCTACCAGCAGGTGAAGTCTACCTCGTCCCCTCCCAGATGGACGTAAGAGTCAGGAAACACTGAGGTGACCTCTTTAAACAGGCGGGTCATGAACTGGTAGCTGGAGGAGTTGGCTGGGTTCACTGGACCGAACGTCCCAGAGGGAACTGTGCCCTTATAGCAGGGGTCAGGAGACCGGGCTGTCCTGAGAAGAGAGGGGTCAGGGGTTATGGGTGGGGAGAGATGGGTCAGGAGACCGGGCTGTCCTGAGAAGAGAGGGTCAGGGGGTTATGGGTGGGGAGAGAGGGGTCAGGAGACTGGGCTGTCCCGGGGAGAGAGGGGTCAGGGGGTTATGGGTGGGGAGAGATGGGTCAGGAGACCGGGCTGTCCTGAGGAGAGATGGGTCAGGAGACCGGCTGTCCTGAGAAGAGAGGGGTCAGGGGTTATGGTTAGTTAGAACAAGTGGTGGAAAAAAAGTACCCAGTTATCATACTTGAGTAAAAGTAAAAGATAACTTCATTAGAAGTAAAATACACCCAGTAAAATACACCCAGTAAAATACACCCAGTAAAATACTAGAGTAAAGGTCTAAAAGTATTTGGTTTTAAATTGTTGGATTCTGGGTTAAACTTGGAACATTGCTATCCTAGAGACATGACATATCAGATGTAAGACTATAGTATCTGAGGGGTGATAGAGACTGGTTTTACATCAGAAGTGAATGGTTATCTGTTGAAGCCAGATGGCTTTGGAATGTGTTGGGTGGATGGGAGGAAGTCACATGATTGCTATGGGGGATAAGGATGGATATCTGTGGATTAGGCAAATGAGGGGTTGAGGTCAGATCCCCTTAAGGGAGACATTATGGTTTATTACCTACCCTATTACTTCGTCATCCTGTGGAATCATAATAGATGTAAGGATTGGAGAGAAGGAGTGCCTAAATTGGAGTATATATACTTGTGGTGGAAACATGTTTTGTTTAATGCAGCTGTATCGATCCCCTGGGCAAAATAAACTTGGTTAAGCTTTCATAGTGTCCTTTGAGTGTTTTACTCTGAGGATTAGATCCTAACAACATATAATTATGTATCAAAAGTAAATGTAATTGCTAAAATATGGTTAGTTAGAACAAGTGGGGGAAAAAGTACCGGGCTGTCCCGAGGAGAAAGGGGTCGGGAGACCGGGCTGTCCCGAGGAGAAAGGGGTCGGGAGACCGGGCTGTCCCGAGGAGAAAGGGGTCGGAGACCGGGCTGTCACGAGGAGAAAGGGGGTCGGGAGACCGGGCTGTCACGAGGAGAAAGGGGTCGGGAGACCGGGCTGTCACGAGGAGAGAGGGGTCAGGAGACCGGGCTGTCCCGGGAGAGAGGGGTCAGGGGGGTTATGGGTGGGGAGAGATGGGTCAGGAGACTGTGCTGTCATGGGGAGTGCGGTCATAAAACCTTTATAACGGCTATATAAGACATTATAACCTCTGTCATAGAACATAAAATGTTATGAATCTAGTTAGCACTTCATATTCCATCTGTAAATAGCCCACCCACTTTACCTACCTCATCCCCATACTGTTTTTATTTATTTACTTTTCTGCTCTTTTGCACACCAGTATCTACCTGCACATGACCATCTGATCATTTATCACTCCAGTGTTAATCTGCTAAATTGAAATTATTCGCCTACCTCCTCATGCCTTTTGCACACAATGTATATAGAGTCTTTTTCCTTCTACTGTGTTATTGACTTGTTAATTGTTTACTCCATGTGTAACTCTGCATTGTTGTGTGTCACACTGCTTTGCTTTATCTTGGCCAGGTCACAGTTGTAAATGAGACCTTGTTCTCAACTAGCCTACCTGGTTAAATAAAGGTAAAATAAAAAAACAAAACATTTAAAAAGAAGCAGAGTCCATGACTGTGTGTGTGTGTGTGTGTGTGTGTGTGTGTGTGTGTGTGTGTGTGTGTGTGTGTGTGTGTGTGTGTGTGTGTGTGTGTGTGTGTGTGTGTGTGTGACCTTTGCCCCATGACTGTGTGTGTGTGTGTGTGTGTGTGTGTGTGTGTGTGTGTGTGTGTGTGTGTGTGTGTGTGTGTGTGTGTGTGTGTGTGTGTGTGTGTGTGTGTGTGTGTGTGTGTGTCCTTTGCCCCATGACTGAGGGTGTGTGTGTGTGTGTGTGTGTGTGACCTTTGCCCCATGACTGAGGGTGTGTGTGTGTGTGTGTGTGTGTGTGACCTTTGCCCCATGACTGAGGGTGTGTGTGTGTGTGTGTGTGTGTGTGACCTTTGCCCCATGACTGAGGGTGTGTGTGTGTGTGTGTGTGTGACCTTTGCCCCATGACTGAGGGTGTGTGTGTGTGTGTGTGTGTGTGTGACCTTTGCCCCATGACTGAGGGTGTGTGTGTGTGTGTGTGTGTGTGTGACCTTTGCCCCATGACTGAGGGTGTGTGTGTGTGTGTGTGTGTGACCTTTGCCCCATGACTGTGTGTGTGTGTGTGTGACCTTTGCCCCATGACTGTGTGTGTGTGTGTGTGTGTGTGTGTGTGTGTGTGTGTGTGTGTGTGTGTGTGTGTGTGTGTGTGTGTGTGTGTGTGTGTGTGTGTGTGTGACCTTTGCCCCATGACTGAGGGTGTGTGTGTGTGTGTGTGTGTGTGACCTTTGCCCCATGACTGAGGGTGTGTGTGTGTGTGTGTGTGTGTGTGTGTGTGTGTGTGTGTGTGTGTGTGACCTTTGCCCCATGACTGAGGGTGTGTGTGTGTGTGTGTGTGTGTGACCTTTGCCCCATGACTGAGGGTGTGTGTGTGTGTGTGTGTGTGTGTTGTGCTACCTTTGCCCCATGACTGAGGGTGTGTGTGACCTTTGCCCCATGACTGAGGGTGTGTGTGACCTTTGCCCCATGACTGAGGGTGTGTGTGACCTTTGCCCCATGACTGAGGGTGTGTGTGTGTGACCTTTGCCCCATGACTGAGGGTGTGTGTGTGTGTGTGACCTTTGCCCCATGACTGAGGGTGTGTGTGTGTGTGTGACCTTTGCCCCATGACTGAGGGTGTGTGTGTGTGTGTGTGTGCCCTTTGCCCCATGACTGAGGGTGTGTGTGTGTGTGTGTGTGTGTTACCTTTGCCCCATGACTGAGGGTGTGTGTGTGTGTGTGTGTGTGTGTTACCTTTGCCCCATGACTGAGGGTGTGTGTGACCTTTGCGTGTGTGTGTGTGTGTGTGTGACCTTTGCGTGTGTGTGTGTGTGTGTGTGACCTTTGCGTGTGTGTGTGTGTGTGTGTGACCTTTGCGTGTGTGTGTGTGTGTGTGTGACCTTTGCGTGTGTGTGTGTGTGTGTGTGTGTGTGTGTGTGTGTGTGTGTGACCTTTGCCCCATGACTGAGGGTGTGTGTGTGTGTGTGACCTTTGCCCCATGACTGAGGGTGTGTGTGTGTGTGTGTGTGTGTGTGTGTGTGTGTGTGTGTGTGTGTGTGTGTGTGTGTGTGACCTTTGCCCCATGACTGAGGGTGTGTGTGTGTGTGTGTGTGTGTGTGTGTGTGTGTGTGTGTGTGTGTGACCTTTGCCCCATGACTGAGGGTGTGTGTGTGTGTGTGTGTGTGTGTGTGTGTGTGTGTGTGTGTGTGTGTGTGACCTTTGCCCCATGACTGAGGGTGTGTGTGTGTGTGTGTGTGACCTTTGCCCCATGACTGAGGGTGTGTGTGTGTGTGTGTGTGTGTGTGTGTGTGTGTCCTTTGCCCCATGACTGAGGGTGTGTGTGTGTGTGTGTGTGTTGTGCTACCTTTGCCCCATGACTGAGGGTGTGTGTGCTACCTTTGCCCCATGACTGAGGGTGTGTGTGTGTGTGTGTGTTACCTTTGCCCCATGACTGAGGGTGTGTGTGTGTGTTACCTTTGCCCCATGACTGAGGGTGTGTGTGAGCTTTACCCCATGACTGAGGGTGTGTGTGTGTGTGTGACCTTTGCCCCATGACTGAGGGTGTGTGTGTGTGTGACCTTTGCCCCATGACTGAGTGTGTGTGTGTGTGTGTGTGTGACCTTTGCCCCATGACTGAGTGTGTGTGTGTGTGTGTGTGTGACCTTTGCCCCATGACTGAGTGTGTGTGTGTGTGTGTGTGACCTTTGCCCCATGACTGAGGGTGTGTGTGTGTGACCTTTGCCCCATGACTGAGGGTGTGTGTGTGTGTGTGTGTGTGTGTGTGTGTGACCTTTGCCCCATGACTGAGGGTGTGTGTGTGTGTGTGTGTGTGTGTGACCTTTGCCCCATGACTGAGGGTGTGTGTGTGTGTGTGTGTGTGTGTGTGTGTGACCTTTGCCCCATGACTGAGTGTGTGTGTGTGTGTGTGTGTGTGACCTTTGCCCCATGACTGAGGGTGTGTGTGTGTGTGTGTGTGTCCTTTGCCCCATGACTGAGGGTGTGTGTGTGTGTGTGTGTGACCTTTGCCCCATGACTGAGTGTGTGTGTGTGTGTGTGACCTTTGCCCCATGACTGAGTGTGTGTGTGTGTGTGTGTGTGACCTTTGCCCCATGACTGAGGGTGTGTGTGTGTGTGTGTCCTTTGCCCCATGACTGAGGGTGTGTGTGTGTGTGTGTGATCTTTGCCCCATGACTGAGGGTGTGTGTGTGTGTGTGTGTGACCTTTGCCCCATGACTGAGGGTGTGTGTGTGTGTGTGACCTTTGCCCCATGACTGAGGGTGTGTGTGTGTGTGTGTGACCTTTGCCCCATGACTGAGGGTGTGTGTGTGTGTGTGTGACCTTTGCCCCATGACTGAGGGTGTGTGTGTGTGTGTGTGTGTGTGTGTGTGTGTGTGTGTGTGTGTGTGTGTGTGTGTGTGTTACCTTTGCCTCATGACTGAGGGTGTGTGTGCTACCTTTGCCCCATGACTGAGGGTGCGTGTGCTACCTTTGCCCCATGACTGAGGGTGCGTGTGCTACCTTTGCCCCATGACTGAGGGTGCGTGTGCTACCTTTGCCCCATGACTGTGGGTGCGTGTGCTACCTTTGCCCCATGACTGTGGGTGCGTGTGCTACCTTTGCCCCATGACTGTGGGTGCGTGTGCTACCTTTGCCCCATGACTGGGTGTGTCCCGGGGAGTCAAATTCAGCCAGGACCCTGATGCCTCTGAGTCTGGCGTGGGCGATAACCCTCTTCACGTCTATCTGGGTGTACACATGGGTCGACGGATGGAACGCCCCCTAGGACAAACAGAGCCGAGCAGAATATCAGCCAAGCACAACATCAGATAATAGAATATTGAAGGCGGCAGGTAGCCTAGCAGGAAGAGGGAGGCAGGTAGCCTAGCGGTAGGAGGGAGGCAGGTAGCCTAGCAGGAAGAGGGAGGCAGGTAGCCTAGCAGGAAGAGGGAGGCAGGTAGCCTAGCAGTAGGAGGGAGGCAGGTAGTCTAGCGGTAAGAGGGAGGCAGGTAGCCTAGCGGTAAGAGGGAGGCAGGTAGCCTAGCGGTAAGAGGGAGGCAGGTAGCCTAGCGGTAAGAGGGAGGCAGGTAGCCTAGCGGTAGGAGGGAGGCAGGTAGCCTAGCGGTAGGAGGGAGGCAGGTAGCCTAGCGGTAGGAGGGAGGCAGGTAGCCTAGCGGTAGGAGGGAGGCAGGTAGCCTAGCGGTAAGAGGGAGGCAGGTAGCCTAGCGGTAAGAGGGAGGCAGGTAGCCTAGCGGTAAGAGGGAGGCAGGTAGCCTAGCGGTAGGAGGGAGGCAGGTAGCCTAGCGGGAAGAGGGAGGAAGGTAGCCTAGCGGGAAGAGGGAGGAAGGTAGCCTAGCGGGAAGAGGGAGGAAGGTAGCCTAGCGGGAAGAGGGAGGAAGGTAGCCTAGCGGGAAGAGTGCGTTTTGAACGTGGAAGTATTTTATTTTTGTATAAAACATTTTTTTTTTTGCAGAAATGCCTTCTCGAACATGTGAACTTTCATGTGCCTTAATAATGGTTTATGCCATCTGTAAATACGAATAAAATTATAAATTACGAGCTTAGTTGGTTAAGCCACAGAAAAAGTCAGCAACCTTCCCACTAGCCATGATTAGCTGAGACAATGAGTGGGCTGAACATGCCAAACGATGAGTTTGGATTGGTGTAACTGAGTCAGGTATGTAGGCCTCTTTGCTCGCACATGCTATTTCAGTTCTGCCCACACATTTTCTATATGATTTAAAGGTCAGGGCTTTGTGATGGCCACTCCAATACATTGACTTTCTGGTCCTTGAGCCATTTTGCCACAACTTTGGAAGCATGCTTGGGGTCATTTTCCATTTGTAAGACCCATTTGCGACCAAGCATTAACTTCCTGACTGATGTCTTGAGATGTTGTTTCAATATATCCACATCATTTTCCTGCCTCATAATGCCATCTATTTCGTGAAGTGCACCAGACCCTCCTGCAGCAAAGCACCCCCACAACATGATGCTGCCACCCCCATGCTTCTCTGTTGGGATGGTGTTCTTCGTTTTGCAAGCCTCCCCCTTTTTCCTCCAAACATAACAATAGTCATTATGGCCAAACAGTTCTATTTTTGTTTCATCAGACCAGAGGACATTTCTCCAAAAAGTACAATCTTTCTCCCCATGTGTTCCTTGCTGAGCGGCCTTTCATGTTATGTTGATATAGGACTCATTTTACTGTGGATATAGATACTCTTGTACTGTTTCCAAGGTCCTTTGCTGTTGTTCTGAGATCGATTTGCACTTTTCGCACCAAGGTACGTTCATCTCTAGGAGACAGAACACGTCTCCTTCCTGAGTGGTATGACGGCTGCATGGTCCCGTGGTGTTTATACTTGCATACTATTGTTTGTACAGGTGAACGTGGTAACTTCAGGCGTTTGTAAATTGCTCCCAAAGATGAACGACTTGTGGAGGTCTACTATTTCTATTCTGAGGTCTTGGCAGATTTATTTAGATTTTCCCATGATGTCAAGCAAAGAGGCACTGAGTTTGAAGGTAGGCCTTGAAATACATCCACAGGTACACCTCCAATTGACTCAAATTATGTTAATTCGCCTACCAGAAGCTTCTAAAGCCATGACATTTTCTGGAATTTTCCAAGCTGTTTAAAGGCACAGTCAACTTAGTGTATGTAAACTTCTGACCCACTGGAATTGTGATACAGTGAATTATAAGTGAAATAATCTGTCTGTAAACAATTGTTGGAAACATTACTTGTGTCATGCACAAAGTAGATGTCCTAACAGACTTTCCAAAACTATAGTTTGTTAACAAGTGTATGTAAACTTCCGACTTCAACTGTATATGGGTAAGAGTCTAGCTATAGTTTCAGATATTATACATTTCTAATTTTGCCAAAGTTGTTTTTAAATCGCAAAATAAAGTTTACTGTTAGCCAGCTAGCTAACAATGCATTTATGATCCGTGTGTAGTAATGTTATCTCAGAATGCCATTTCACGTTGCTAGTTATAGCCTAATGTAGACTAACTTTAGCAAGCTATGACAATCGGTTTGAATTGCTAGTACTCTATGGATTAGGATTAAGGTTCACTGTTCACGTAGTATGTCTGATGATTACACGACTCATCAAGTTAACCAAGTGTGTCTGACGGTGATTACGGCTATCTACTGTATAATAAGACAAAATATCTGGATCAGTATCAGTAGAACACACCTGACTCTCCTCCACCAGTCACAAAAGGAGAATGGTCTAATGCCTCCCATCAGAAAGACCTGTAGAACACACCTGTCTCTCCTCATACAAGGAGAATGGTCTAATGCCTCCCATCAGAAAGACCTGTAGAACACACCTGTCTCTCCTCATACAAGGAGAATGGTCTAATGCCTCCCATCAGAAAGACCTGTAGAACACACCGGTCTCTCCTCATACAAGGAGAATGGTCTAATGCCTCCCATCAGAAAGACCTGTAGAACACACCGGTCTCTCCTCATACAAGGAGAATGGTCTAATGCCTCCCATCTGAAAGACCTGTAGAACACACCCGTCTCTCCTCCAAATCAAATCAAATTTTATTTGTCACATACACATGGTTAGCAGATGTTAATGCGAGTGTAGCGAAATGCTTGTGCTTCTAGTTCCGACAATGCAGTGATAACCAACAAGTAATCTAACTAACAATTCCAAAACTACTGTCTTATACACAGTGTAAGGGGATAAGGAACATGTACATAAGGATATATGAATGAGTGATGGTACAGAGCAGCATACAGTAGATGGTATCGAGTACAGTATATACATATGAGATGAGTGTGTAGACAAAGTGGCATAGTTAAAGTGGCTAGTGATACATGTGTTACATAAGGATGCAGTCGATGATGTAGAGTACAGTATATACATATGCATATGAGATGAATAATGTAGGGTAAGTAACATTATATAAGGTGGCATTGTTTAAAGTGGCTAGTGATATATTTACATCATTTCCCATCAATTCCCATTATTAAAATGGCTGGAGTTGGGTCAGTGTCAATGACAGTGTGTTGGCAGCAGCCACTCAGTGTTAGTGGTGGCTGTTTAACAGTCTGATGGCCTTGAGATAGAAGCCGGTTTTCAGTCTCTCGGTCCCAGCTTTGATGCACCTGTACTGACCTCGCCTTCTGGATGATAGCGGGGTGAACAGGCAGTGGTTCGGGTGGTTGATGTCCTTGATGATCTTTATGGCCTTCCTGTAACAACGGGTGGTGTAGGTGTCCTGGAGGGCAGGTAGTTTGCCCCCGGTGATGCGTTGTGCAGTCCTCACTACCCTCTGGAGAGCCTTACGGTTGAGGGCGGAGCAGTTGCCGTACCAGGCGGTGATACAGCCCGCCAGGATGCTCTCGATTGTGCATCTGTAGAAGTTTGTGAGTGCTTTTGGTGACAAGCCGAATTTCTTCAGCCTCCTGAGGTTGAATAGGCGCTGATGCGCCTTCTTCACGACGCTGTCAGTGTGAGTGGACCAATTCAGTTTGTCTGTGATGTGTATGCCGAGGAACTTAAAACTAGCTACCCTCTCCACTACTGTTCCATCGATGTGGATAGGGGGGTGTTCCCTCTGCTGTTTCCTGAAGTCCACAATCATCTCCTTAGTTTTGTTGACGTTGAGTGTGAGGTTATTTTCCTGACACCACACTCCGAGGGCCCTCACCTCCTCCCTGTAGGCCGTCTCGTCGTTGTTGGTAATCAAGCCTACCACTGTTGTGTCGTCCCGCAAACTTGATGATTGAGTTGGAGGCGTGCGTGGCCACGCAGTCGTGGGTGAACAGGGAGTACAGGAGAGGGCTCAGAACGCACCCTTGTGGGGCCCCCGTGTTGAGGATCAGCGGGGAGGAGATGTTGTTGCCTACCCTCACCACCTGGGGGCGGCCCGTCAGGAAGTCCAGTACCCAGTTGCACAGGGCGGGGTCGAGACCCAGGGTCTCGAGCTTGATGACGAGCTTGGAGGGTACTATGGTGTTGAATGCCGAGCTGTAGTCGATGAACAGCATTCTCACATAGGTATTCCTCTTGTCCAGGTGGGTTAGGGCAGTGTGCAGTGTGGTTGAGATTGCATCGTCTGTGGACCTATTTGGGCGGTAAGCAAATTGGAGTGGGTCTAGGGTGTCAGGTAGGGTGGAGGTGATATGGTCCTTGACTAGTCTCTCAAAGCACTTCATGATGACGGAAGTGAGTGCTACGGGCGGTAGTCGTTTAGCTCAGTTACCTTAGCTTTCTTGGGAACAGGAACAATGGTGGCCCTCTTGAAGCATGTGGGAACAGCAGACTGGTATAGGGATTGATTGAATATGTCCGTAAACACACCGGCCAGCTGGTCTGCGCATGCTCTGAGGGCGCGGCTGGGGATGCCGTCTGGGCCTGCAGCCTTGCGAGGGTTAACACGTTTAAATGTCTTACTCACCTCGGCTGCAGTGAAGGAGAGACCGCATGTTTCCGTTGCAGGCCGTGTCAGTGGCACTGTATTGTCCTCAAAGCGGGCAAAAAAGTTATTTAGTCTGCCTGGGAGCAAGACATCCTGGTCCGTGACTGGGCTGGATTTCATCTTGTAGTCCGTGATTGACTGTAGACCCTGCCACATGCCTCTTATGTCTGAGCCATTGAATTGAGATTCCACTTTGTCTCTGTACTGACGCTTAGCTTGTTTAATAGCCTTACGGAGGGAATAGCTGCACTGTTTGTATTCAGTCATGTTGCCAGACACCTTGCCCTGATTAAAAGCAGTGGTTCGCGCTTTCAGTTTCACGCGAATGCTGCCATCAATCCACGGTTTCTGGTTAGGGAATGTTTTTATCGTTGCTATGGGAACGACCTCTTCGACGCACGTTCTAATGAACTCGCACACCGAATCAGCGTATTCGTCAATATTCCCATCTGACGCAATACGAAACATGTCCCAGTCCACGTGATGGAAGCAGTCTTGGAGTGTAGAGTCAGCTTGGTCTGACCAGCGTTGGACAGACCTCAGCGTGGGAGCCTCTTGTTTTAATTTCTGCCTGTAGGCAGGGATCAGCAAAATGGAGTCGTGGTCAGCTTTTCCGAAAGGGGGCGGGGCAGGGCCTTATATGCGTCGCGGAAGTTAGAGTAACAATGATCCAAGGTTTTACCACCCCTGGTTGCGCAATCGATATGCTGATAAAATTTAGGGAGTCTTGTTTTCAGATTGGCTTTGTTAAAATCCCCAGCTACAATGAATGCAGCCTCCGGATAAATGTTTTCCAGTTTGCAAAGAGTTAAATAAAGTTCGTTCAGAGCCATCGATGTGTCTGCTTGGGGGGATATATACGGCTGTGATTATAATCGAAGAGAATTCTCTTGGAAGATAATGCGGTCTACATTTGATTGTGAGGAATTCTAAATCAGGTGAACAGAAGGATTTGAGTTCCTGTATGTTTCCTTCATCACACCATGTCCCGTTAGTCATGAGGCATACGCCCCCGCCACTCTTCTTACCAGAGAGATGTTTGTTTCTGTCGGCGCGATGCGTGGAGAAACCCGTTGGCTGCACCGCCCTGGATAGCGTTTTCCCAGTAAGCCATGTCTCCGTAAAGCAAAGAACGTTGCAGTCTCTGATGTCCCTCTGGAATGCCACCCTTGCTCGGATTTCATCAACCTTGTTGTCGAGAGACTGGACATTGGCAAGAAGAATACTGGGAAGTGGTGCGCGATGTGCCCTTTTTCGGAGTCTGACCAGAACACCGCCGCGTTTCCCTCTTTTTCGGAGTCGTTTCCTTGGGTCGCTGCATGCGATCCATTCCGTTGTCCTGTTTGTAAGGCAGAACACAGGATCCGCGTCGCGGAAAACATATTCTTGGTCGTACTGATGGTGAGTTGACGCTGATCTTATATTCAGTAGTTCTTCTCGACTGTATGTAATGAAACCTAAGATGACCTGGGGTACTAATGTAAGAAATAACACGTAAAAAAACAAAAAACTGCATAGTTTCCTAGGAACGCGAAGCGAGGCGGCCATCTCAGTCGGCGCCACCAGTCACACAAGGAGAATGGTCTAATGCCTCCCATCTGAAAGACCTGTAGAACACACCGGTCTCTCCTCATACAAGGAGAATGGTCTAATGCCTCCCATCTGAAAGACCTGTAGAACACACCTGTCTCTCCTCCACCAGTCACACAAGGAGAATGGTCTAATGCCTCCCATCAGAAAGACCTGTAGAACACACCTGTCTCTCCTCATACAAGGAGAATGGTCTAATGCCTCCCATCTGAAAGACCTGTAGAACACACCTGTCTCTCCTCATACAAGGAGAATGGTCTAATGCCTCCCATCAGAAAGACCTGTAGAACACACCGGTCTCTCCTCATACAAGGAGAATGGTCTAATGCCTCCCATCTGAAAGACCTGTAGAACACACCTGTCTCTCCTCCACCAGTCACACAAGGAGAATGGTCTAATGCCTCCCATCTGAAAGACCTGTAGAACACACCTGTCTCTCCTCCACCAGTCACACAAGGAGAATGGTCTAATGCTTCACATCAGAAAGACCTGTAGAACACACCTGTCTCTCCTCATACAGTGCCTTGCGAAAGTATTCGGCCCCCTTGAACTTTGCAACCTTTTGCCACATTTCAGGCTTCAAACATAAAGATATAAAACTGTATTTTTTTGTGAAGAATCAACAACAAGTGGGACACAATCATGAAGTGGAACGACATTTATTGGATATTTCAAACTTTTTTAACAAATCAAAAACGGAAAAATTGGGCGTGCAAAAATTATTCAGCCCCCTTAAGTTAATACTTTAGCGCCACCTTTTGCTGCGATTACAGCTGTAAATCGCTTGGGGTATGTCTCTATCAGTTTTGCACATCGAGAGACTGACATTTTTTCCCATTCCTCCTTGCAAAACAGCTCGAGCTCAGTGAGGTTGGATGGAGAGCATTTGAACAGCAGTTTTCAGTTCTTTCCACAGATTCTCGATTGGATTCAGGTCTGGACTTTGACTTGGCCATTCTAACACCTGGATATGTTTATTTTTGAAACATTCCATTGTAGATTTTCCTTTATGTTTTGGATCATTGTCTTGTTGGAAGACAAATCTCCGTCCCATCATCTACTATCCTCCTGACCCTATGTAGCCAGGTCCATCTACTATCCTCCTGACCCTATGTAGCCAGGTCCATCTACTATCCTTCTGACCCAGGTCCATCTACTATCCTCCTGACCCTATGTAGCCAGGTCCCATCTACTATCCTTCTGACCCTATGTAGCCAGGTCCATCTACTATCCTCCTGACCCAGGTCCATCTACTATCCTTCTGACCCTATGTAGCCAGGTCTCATCTACTATCCTTCTGACCCAGGTCCATCTACTATCCTCCTGACCCTATGCAGCCAGGTCCCATCTACTATCCTCCTGACCCTATGTAGCCAGGTCTCATCTACTATCCTTCTGACCCTATGCAGCCAGGTCCCATCTACTATCCTCCTGACCCAGGTCCATCTACTATCCTCCTGACCCTATGCAGCCAGGTCCCATCTACTATCCTCCTGACCCTATGTAGCCAGGTCTCATCTACTATCCTTCTGACCCTATGTAGCCAGGTCTCATCTACTATCCTTCTGACCCTATGTAGCCAGGTCCCATCTATCCTTCTGACCCTATGCAGCCAGGTCCCATCTACTATCCTCCTGACCCTATGTAGCCAGGTCCCATCTACTATCCTCCTGACCCTATGTAGCCAGGTCTCATCTACTATCCTCCTGACCCAGGTCCATCTACTATCCTCCTGACCCTATGTAGCCAGGTCCCATCTACTATCCTTCTGACCCTATGTAGCCAGGTCCCATCTACTATCCTCCTGACCCTATGTAGCCAGGTCTCATCTACTATCCTTCTGACCCTATGTAGCCAGGTCTCATCTATTATCCTTCTGACCCAGGTCCCATCTACTATCCTTCTGACCCTATGCAGCCAGGTCCCATCTACTATCCTCCTGACCCAGGTCCATCTACTATCCTCCTGACCCTATGTAGCCAGGTCCCATCTACTATCCTTCTGACCCTATGTAGCCAGGTCCCATCTATCCTTCTGACCCTATGTAGCCTGGTCCCATCGACTTTTTAACTCCTCACAACTGCAGTGGCCAAACCCAGAACACGTTTGTGCTCTGCTATTGTGCCTGGTGGACCACTTCCTGATCACAGGCCACACCAAGTTTGCCCCCTACTGGTGCTTCGGCCTCATCGAGCAGCTCTTCAGAAAGACCAGAGTGAACGCTTTGTCTGAGATTGATGGTATTGTGAAGGACAGCACTGTGACAGGGATCAACATCCCACAGCTGGTTGGACTGGAGGATGGTACGGTGTTGCTGGCAACAACACCTGATGAAGCAGGACCAGCACTTCAGGTGAATATAATTTCCCTTGCATTGTATGAGGTCATTATTCTTGTTATGCAAGGTTGTAATATCTTCTCAATTATTTAGTCATTTCCTGTTTTACAGCTTCGATGCTCTGGAGCCTAGTGTTGTTGTCACCAGGGAGCGTTGGGACTCAGTAGGGACCAGGTTTCAGCTGCTGCGCAACACTGACATCATTCCTCCCAAACGAGCTTCAATGCCATACAGCACTCCTTCCGTGGCCTCCAACTGCTCTTAAACGCGAGTAAAACCAAATGCATGCTTTTCAACCGATCGCTGCCTGCACCCGCATGCCCGACTAGCATCACCACCCTGGATGGTTCCGACCTTGAATATGTGGACATCTATAAGTACCTAGGTGTCTGGCTAGACTGCAAACTCTCCTTCCAGACTCACATCAAACATCTCCAATCGAAAATCAAATCAAGAGTCGGCTTTCTATTCCGCAACAAAGCCTCCTTCACTCACGCCGCCAAGCTTACCCTAGTAAAACTGACTATCCTACCGATCCTCGACTTCGGTGATGTCATCTACAAAATGGCTTCCAACACTCTACTCAGCCAACTGGATGCAGTCTATCACAGTGCCATCTGTTTTGTCACTAAAGAACCTTATACCACCCACCACTGCGACTTGTATGCTCTAGTCGGCTGGCCCTCACTACATATTCGTCGCCAGACCCACTGGCTCCAGGTCATCTACAAGTCCATGCTAGGTAAAGCTCCGCCTTATCTCAGTTCACTGGTCACGATGGCAACACCCATCCGTAGCACGCGCTCCAGCAGGTGTATCTCACTGATCATCCTAAAGCCAACACCTCATTTGGCCGCCTTTCGTTCCAGTACTCTGCTGCCTGTGACTGGAGCGAACTGCAAAAAATCGCTGAAGTTGGAGACTTTTATCTCCCTCACCAACTTCAAACATCAGCTATCCAAGCAGCTAACCGATCGCTGCAGCTGTACATAGTCTATTGGTAAATAGCCCACCCATTTTCACCTACCTCATTCCCATACTGTTTTTATACTGTTTTTTTATTTATTTACTTTTCTGCTCTTTTGCACACCAATATCTCTACCTGTACATGATCATCTGATCATTTATCACTCCAGTGTTAATCTGCAAAATTGTATTATTCGCCTACCTCCTCATGCCTTCTGCACACATTGTATATAGACTGCCCATTTTTTTCTACTGTGTTATTGATTTGTTAATTGTTTACTCCATGTGTAACTCTGTGTTGTCTGTTCACACTGCTATGCTTTATCTTGGCCAGGTCGCAGTTGCAAATGAGAACTTGTTCTCAACTAGCCTACCTGGTTAAATAAAGCTAAAATAAAAAATAAAAGATGGTCTGCCTGTACAGGCACCACCTGGACTGGACACAGCTTGACAAACGGATCTTTTCGAGAAGATCAGGGAGTTTTACAACAAAGAGGCTATGGACATCACATGCCCTGCATCAAAGTCAAGGGCAGGACAGAAACAGACTCTCCCTGAATATAGATTCCCTTGTTCATGATTGGTTCAGACGGACCAGTCATCAGCACTATCTGCAGTGCCTCTATTCAAATCACTCTCCGCTAACACACACACGCCATGCATTGCTGCTACTATCTATTTCTTTTTTATCCTGCTGCTCAGCCACTTTAACCCTGATTGTATTGTTGGAATTGGCTAAACTTTGAACATTGAGATAGTAAATGAATGACAGGAAATGAAAGAGACTGGGTTTTATGTGTTCCACTGGATGTCATAAGGTGAATGCACCAATTTGTAAGTCGCTCTGGATAAGAGCGTCTGCTAAATGACTTAAATGTAAATGTAAATGTAGGAGGACAGATAGCTGTGGAATGTGTTGGGGGACGGGAGCAGGGCACCGTGTTGATACAGGGGAGACAGATGGACATCTGTGGATTAGGTGAAGGAGGGGTTGAGGTCAGGACAGAGATGTGTTGATACAGGGGAGACAGATGGACATCTGTGGATTAGGGGAAGGAGGGGTTGAGGTCAGGAGGTGAGGACAGAGATGTGTTGATACAGGGAGACAGATGGACATCTGTGGATTAGGGAAGGAGGGGTTGAGGTCAGGAGGTGAGGACAGAGATGTGTTGATACAGGGGAGACAGATGGACATCTGTAGATTAGGTGAAGGAGGGGTTGAGGTCAGGAGGTGAGGACAGGTCACCTGAAGGGAGTAATAAGGGTTTGGGATCTTGTTAGTCTTTTCCTGTTAAATCATAAGAAGGATTGGAGAGAAGGAGAAATGTCTTAAGTGGGATATAAATACCTGGATGAGACAAATGTCTGAATTACAGAACCTTTGGGCAGAATTAAACTTGGTTAAAGCTTCTCTAGTGGTTATTTACCATGAACAATGCTGAACGGGTGGGGCTGGTTTAAGAGGGTGTGAACAATGCTGAACGGGCGGGGCTGGTTTAAGAGGGTGTGAACAATGCTGAACGGGCGGGGCTGGTTTAAGAGGGTGTGAACAATGCTGAACGGGCGGGGCTGGTTTAAGAGGGTGTGAACAATGCTGAACGGGCGGGGCTGGTTTAAGAGGGTGTGAACAATGCTGAACGGGTGGGGCTGGTTTAAGAGGGTGTGAACAATGCTGAACGGGTGGGGCTGGTTTAAGAGGGTGTGAACAATGCTGAACGGGTGGGGCTGGTTTAAGAGGGTGTGAACAATGCTGAACGGGTGGGGCTGGTTTAAGAGGGTGTGAACAATGCTGAACGGGTGTAGACAAAGGAGAGCTCTCCAGGAGGTTTACAAAAATATTCAAGGGACATTTTCTGAAAGGTGAGTTTACACATTTATCAACTTTCAAAGCAGAACTACTTTCCCATTGGTCCTCAAAGATGCAGTGTATGATATACCATTTTGTAGCTCTAAGTCTCTAGTTTTATCCAATGTATAAAGGTGAGGTCACACCTCTGCTCCCAATCATGACACACACCTGGACTTCATCATCACCTTGATTACCTTCCCTTTATTTATCTGTCAGTAGCCTAAATCATCAGGCAGTATTGGTTTTGTTTGCGTTCAGTACACGTCTCCTGTTTTGTTGCCTTGTTCAGGTGTATTAAACTCACCTTCTGCGCCGGCTTCCTGACTCCAAACGTTACACACAGACATTGAGAGGCACACGCAGGTAAGGTAAAGCACACCCTGGGACAAAGAGCCAATCACAACGTCAGCTGAACAAAACCTGTTTCTGTTCACCTGCCAAATCCTTATAGAATTGTGAAACAGAACTGGGACCAGGCTTACAGTTAACAGTTCAGCTGCAGAACATCTTTTCAGCAACTCATTATCAGAACCACCTGTGTCTATCCAGTTTCCTCAAGTGGAAGGGAAACCTACAGGGGCGGCAGGTAGCCTAGTGGTTAGAGTGGAGGGGCGGCAGGTAGCCTAGTGGTTAGAGAGGAGGGGCGGCAGGTAGCCTAGTGGTTAGAGCGGAGGGGCGGCAGGTAGCCTAGTGGTTAGAGCGGAGGGGCGGCAGGTAGCCTAGTGGTTAGAGCGGAGGGGCGGCAGGGGCCAGCCTAGTGGTTAGAGCGGAGGGCGGCAGGTAGCCTAGTGGTTAGGCGGAGGGCGGCAGGTAGCCTAGTGGTTAGAGCGGAGGGGCGGCAGGTAGCCTAGTGGTTAGAGCGGAGGGGCGGCAGGTAGCCTAGTGGTTAGAGCGGAGGGGCGGCAGGTAGCCTAGTGGTTAGAGCGGAGGGGCGGCAGGTAGCCTAGTGGTTAGAGCGGAGGGCGGCAGGTAGCCTAGTGGTTAGAGTGGAGGGCGGCAGGTAGCCTAGTGGTTAGAGTGGAGGGGCGGCAGGTAGCCTAGTGGTTAGAGTGGAGGGGCGGCAGGTAGCCTAGTGGTTAGAGTGGAGGGGCGGCAGGTAGCCTGGTGGTTAGAGTGGAGGGCGGCAGGTAGCCTAGTGGTTAGAGTGGAGGGGAGGCAGGTAGCCTAGTGGTTAGAGTGGAGGGGCGGCAGGTAGCCTAGTGGTTAGGTGGAGGGGGAGGCAGGTAGCCTAGTGGTTAGAGTGGAGGGGCGGCAGGTAGCCTAGTGGTTAGAGTGGAGGGGCGGCAGGTAGCCTAGTGGTTAGAGTGGAGGGCGGCAGGTAGCCTAGTGGTTAGAGTGGAGGGGGCGGCAGGTAGCCTAGTGGTTAGAGTGTAGGGCGGCAGGTAGCCTAGTGGTTAGAGTGTAGGGCGGCAGGTAGCCTGGTGGTTAGAGTGTAGGGGCGGCAGGTAGCCTAGTGGTTAGAGTGGAGGGGCGGCAGGTAGCCTGGTGGTTAGAGTGGAGGGGCGGCAGGTAGCCTGGTGGTTAGAGTGGAGGGCGGCAGGTAGCCTAGTGGTTAGAGTGGAGGGCGGCAGGTAGCCTAGTGGTTAGAGTGGAGGGCGGCAGGTAGCCTAGTGGTTAGAGTGGAGGGCGGCAGGTAGCCTGGTGGTTAGAGTGTAGGGGCGGCAGGTAGCCTAGTGGTTAGAGTGTAGGGGCGGCAGGTAGCCTAGTGGTTAGAGTGTAGGGGCGGCAGGTAGCCTAGTGGTTAGAGTGGAGGGGCGGCAGGTAGCCTAGTGGTTAGGTGGAGGGCGGCAGGTAGCCTGGTGGTTAGAGTGGAGGGGCGGCAGGTAGCCTAGTGGTTAAGTGGAGGGCGGCAGGTAGCCTAGTGGTTAGAGTGGAGGGCGGCAGGTAGCCTAGTGGTTAGAGTGGAGGGCGGCAGGTAGCCTAGTGGTTAGAGTGGAGGGCGGCAGGTAGCCTGTGGTTAGAGTGGAGGGCGGCAGGTAGCCTGGTGGTTAGAGTGGAGGGCGGCAGGTAGCCTAGTGGTTAGAGTGGAGGGCGGCAGGTAGCCTAGTGGTTAGAGTGGAGGGGCGGCAGGTAGCCTAGTGGTTAGAGTGGAGGGGCGGCAGGTAGCCTGGTGGTTAGAGTGGAGGGGCGGCAGGTAGCCTAGTGGTTAGAGTGGAGGGGCGGCAGGTAGCCTAGTGGTTAGAGTGGAGGGGCGGCAGTGGTTAGCCTGGAGTGGTTAGAGTGGAGGGGCGGCAGGTAGCCTAGTGGTTAGAGTGGAGGGCGGCAGGTAGCCTAGTGGTTAGAGTGGAGGGCGGCAGGTAGCCTGGTGGTTAGAGTGGAGGGGCGGCAGGTAGCCTAGTGGTTAGAGTGGAGGCGGCAGGTAGCCTAGTGGTTAGAGTGGAGGGCGGCAGGTAGCCTAGTGGTTAGAGTGGAGGGCGGCAGGT
>NW_025750004.1:0-17500 GCF_021184085.1 Oncorhynchus gorbuscha | reverse complement strand
GCTGCCTCCCCCTCTGGGAGATAACATATCAACTAGAACTGCTGCCTCCCCCTGGGAGATAACATATCAACTAGAACTGCTGCCTCCCCCTCTGGGAGATAACATATAGCATACAGCATATCAATTAGAACTGCTTTCTCCCCCCTGGGAGATAACATATCAACTAGAACTGCTGCCTCCCCCTGGGAGATAACATATCAACTAGAACTGCTGCCTCCCCCTCTGGGAGATAACATATAGCATACAGCATATCAATTAGAACTGCTTTCTCCCCCCTGGGAGATAACATATCAACTAGAACTGCTGCCTCCCCCTCTGGGAGAAAACATATCAACTAGAACTGCTGCCTCCCCCCCTGGGAGATAACATATCAACTAGAACTGCTGCCTCCCCCCCTGGGAGATAACATATCAACTAGAACTGCTGCCTCCCCCCCTGGGAGATAACATATCAACTAGAACTGCTGCCTCCCCCCCTGGGAGATAACATATCAACTAGAACTGCTGCCTCCCCTGGGAGATAACATATCAACTAGAACTGCTGCCCCCCTGGGAGATAACATATAAACTAGAACTGCCCCTGGGAGATAACATATCAACGAGAACTGCTGCCCCCTGGGAGATAACATATCAACTAGAACTGCTGCCCCCCCGGGAGATAACATATCAACTAGAACTGCTGCCCCCCCTGGGAGATAACATATCAACTAAAACTGCTTCCCCCTGGGAGATAACATATCAACTAGAACTGCTGCCCCCTGGGAGATAACATATCAACTAGAACTGCTGCCTCCCCCCTGGGAGATAACATATCAACTAGAACTGCTGCCCCCTGGGAGATAACATATCAACTAGAACTGCTGCCCCCCCTGGGAGATAACATATAGCATACAGCATATCAATTAGAACTGCTGCCTCCCCCCTGGGAGATAACATATCAACTAGAACTGCTGCCTCCCCCTGGGAGATAACATATCAACTAGAACTGCTGCCCCCCTGGGAGATAACATATCAACTAGAACTGCTGCCTCCCCCCTGGGAGATAACATATCAACTAGAACTGCTGCCTCCCCCCTGGGAGATAACATATCAACTAGAACTGCTGCCTCCCCTGGGAGATAACATATCAACTAGAACTGCTGCCCCCTGGGAGATAACATATAAACTAGAACTGCCCCTGGGAGATAACATATCAACTAGAACTGCTGCCTCCCCCTGGGAGATAACATATCAACTAGAACTGCTGCCCCCCTGGGAGATAACATATCAACTAAAACTGCTTCCCCCCTGGGAGATAACATATCAACTAGAACTGCTGCCCCCCTGGGAGATAACATATCAACTAGAACTGCTGCCTCCCCCTGGGAGATAACATATCAACTAGAACTGCTGCCTCCCCCTGGGAGATAACATATCAACTAGAACTGCTGCCTCCCCTGGGAGATAACATATCAACTAGAACTGCTGCCTCCCCCTGGGAGATAACATATCAACTAGAACTGCTGCCCCCTGGGAGATAACATATAAACTAGAACTGCCCCTGGGAGATAACATATCAACGAGAACTGCTGCCCCCCTGGGAGATAACATATCAACTAGAACTGCTGCCCCCCCCCGGGAGATAACATATCAACTAGAACTGCTGCCCCCCTGGGAGATAACATATCAACTAAAACTGCTTCCCCCTGGGAGATAACATATCAACTAGAACTGCTGCCCCCCCTGGGAGATAACATATCAACTAGAACTGCTGCCTCCCCCCTGGGAGATAACATATCAACTAGAACTGCTGCCCCCCCTGGGAGATAACATATCAACTAGAACTGCTGCCCCCCTGGGAGATAACATATAGCATACAGCATATCAATTAGAACTGCTGCCTCCCCCTGGGAGATAACATATCAACTAGAACTGCTGCCTCCCCCTGGGAGATAACATATCAACTAGAACTGCTGCCCCCCTGGGAGATAACATATCAACTAGAACTGCTGCCTCCCCTGGGAGATAACATATCAACTAGAACTGCTGCCTCCCCTGGGAGATAACATATCAACTAGAACTGCTGCCTCCCCCCTGGGAGATAACATATCAACTAGAACTGCTGCCCCCCTGGGAGATAACATATAAACTAGAACTGCCCCTGGGAGATAACATATCAACTAGAACTGCTGCCTCCCCTGGGAGATAACATATCAACTAGAACTGCTGCCCCCCCTGGGAGATAACATATCAACTAAAACTGCTTCCCCCTGGGAGATAACATATCAACTAGAACTGCTGCCCCCCTGGGAGATAACATATCAACTAGAACTGCTGCCTCCCCCGGAGATAACATATCAACTAGAACTGCTGCCCCCTGGGAGATAACATATCAACTAAAACTGCTTCCCCCTGGGAGATAACATATCAACTAGAACTGCTGCCCCCTGGGAGATAACATATCAACTAGAACTGCTGCCTCCCCCTGGGAGATAACATATCAACTAGAACTGCTGCCCCCTGGGAGATAACATATCAACTAGAACTGCTGCCCCCCTGGGAGATAACATATAGCATACAGCATATCAATTAGAACTGCTGCCTCCCCCCTGGGAGATAACATATCAACTAGAACTGCTGCCTCCCCCTGGGAGATAACATATCAACTAGAACTGCTGCCCCCTGGGAGATAACATATCAACTAGAACTGCTGCCTCCCCCTGGGAGATAACATATCAACTAGAACTGCTGCCTCCCCCTGGGAGATAACATATCAACTAGAACTGCTGCCTCCCCTGGGAGATAACATATCAACTAGAACTGCTGCCCCCCTGGGAGATAACATATAAACTAGAACTGCCCCAGGAGATAACATATCAACTAGAACTGCTGCCTCCCCTGGGAGATAACATATCAACTAGAACTGCTGCCTCCCCCTGGGAGATAACATATCAACTAGAACTGCTGCCCCCCCCTGGGAGATAACATATCAACTAGAACTGCTGCCTCCCCCCTGGGAGATAACATATCAACTAGAACTGCTGCCTCCCCCTGGGAGATAACATATCAACTAGAACTGCTGCCTCCCCTGGGAGATAACATATCAACTAGAACTGCTGCCCCCCCTGGGAGATAACATATAAACTAGAACTGCCCCTGGGAGATAACATATCAACTAGAACTGCTGCCTCCCCCTGGGAGATAACATATCAACTAGAACTGCTGCCCCCCCTGGGAGATAACATATCAACTAAAACTGCTTCCCCCTGGGAGATAACATATCAACTAGAACTGCTGCCCCCCCTGGGAGATAACATATCAACTAGAACTGCTGCCTCCCCTGGGAGATAACATATCAACTAGAACTGCTGCCTCCCCTGGGAGATAACATATCAACTAGAACTGCTGCCTCCCCCTGGGAGATAACATATCAACTAGAACTGCTGCCTCCCCCCTGGGAGATAACATATCAACTAGAACTGCTGCCCCCTGGGAGATAACATATAAACTAGAACTGCCCCTGGGAGATAACATATCAACGAGAACTGCTGCCCCCCCCCCTGGGAGATAACATATCAACTAGAACTGCTGCCCCCCCGGGAGATAACATATCAACTAGAACTGCTGCCCCCCTGGGAGATAACATATCAACTAAAACTGCTTCCCCCCTGGGAGATAACATATCAACTAGAACTGCTGCCCCCCTGGGAGATAACATATCAACTAGAACTGCTGCCTCCCCCTGGGAGATAACATATCAACTAGAACTGCTGCCCCCCCTGGGAGATAACATATCAACTAGAACTGCTGCCCCCCTGGGAGATAACATATAGCATACAGCATATCAATTAGAACTGCTGCCTCCCCTGGGAGATAACATATCAACTAGAACTGCTGCCTCCCCTGGGAGATAACATATCAACTAGAACTGCTGCCCCCCTGGGAGATAACATATCAACTAGAACTGCTGCCTCCCCTGGGAGATAACATATCAACTAGAACTGCTGCCTCCCCCCTGGGAGATAACATATCAACTAGAACTGCTGCCTCCCCCCTGGGAGATAACATATCAACTAGAACTGCTGCCCCCCTGGGAGATAACATATAAACTAGAACTGCCCCTGGGAGATAACATATCAACTAGAACTGCTGCCTCCCCCCTGGGAGATAACATATCAACTAGAACTGCTGCCCCCCTGGGAGATAACATATCAACTAAAACTGCTTCCCCCTGGGAGATAACATATCAACTAGAACTGCTGCCCCCTGGGAGATAACATATCAACTAGAACTGCTGCCTCCCCCCGGGAGATAACATATCAACTAGAACTGCTGCCCCCCTGGGAGATAACATATCAACTAAAACTGCTTCCCCCCTGGGAGATAACATATCAACTAGAACTGCTGCCCCCCTGGGAGATAACATATCAACTAGAACTGCTGCCTCCCCTGGGAGATAACATATCAACTAGAACTGCTGCCCCCCTGGGAGATAACATATCAACTAGAACTGCTGCCCCCCTGGGAGATAACATATAGCATACAGCATATCAATTAGAACTGCTGCCTCCCCTGGGAGATAACATATCAACTAGAACTGCTGCCTCCCCCTGGGAGATAACATATCAACTAGAACTGCTGCCCCCCTGGGAGATAACATATCAACTAGAACTGCTGCCTCCCCCTGGGAGATAACATATCAACTAGAACTGCTGCCTCCCCTGGGAGATAACATATCAACTAGAACTGCTGCCTCCCCCTGGGAGATAACATATCAACTAGAACTGCTGCCCCCCTGGGAGATAACATATAAACTAGAACTGCCCCAGGGAGATAACATATCAACTAGAACTGCTGCCTCCCCCTGGGAGATAACATATCAACTAGAACTGCTGCCCCCTGGGAGATAACATATAGCATACAGCATATCAATTAGAACTGCTGCCTCCCCCTGGGAGATAACATATCAACTAGAACTGCTGCCTCCCCCTGGGAGATAACATATCAACTAGAACTGCTGCCCCCCTGGGAGATAACATATCAACTAGAACTGCTGCCTCCCCTGGGAGATAACATATCAACTAGAACTGCTGCCTCCCCCTGGGAGATAACATATCAACTAGAACTGCTGCCTCCCCCTGGGAGATAACATATCAACTAGAACTGCTGCCCCCTGGGAGATAACATATAAACTAGAACTGCCCCTGGGAGATAACATATCAACTAGAACTGCTTCCCCCTGGGAGATAACATATCAACTAGAACTGCTGCCCCCCCTGGGAGATAACATATCAACTAGAACTGCTGCCTCCCCCTGGGAGATAACATATCAACTAGAACTGCTGCCCTCCCCTGGGAGATAACATATCAACTAGAACTGCTGCCTCCCCCCTGGGAGATAACATATCAACTAGAACTGCTGCCCCCTGGGAGATAACATATCAACTAGAACTGCTGCCCCCCTGGGAGATAACATATAGCATACAGCATATCAATTAGAACTGCTGCCTCCCCCTGGGAGATAACATATCAACTAGAACTGCTGCCTCCCCTGGGAGATAACATATCAACTAGAACTGCTGCCTCCCCTGGGAGATAACATATCAACTAGAACTGCTGCCTCCCCCTGGGAGATAACATATCAACTAGAACTGCTGCCCCCCTGGGAGAGTACATATCAACTAGAACTGCTGCCTCCCCTCTGGGAGATAACATATAGCATACAGCATATCAATTAGAACTGCTGCCTCCCCCTGGGAGTTAACGTATCAACTAGAACTGCTGCCTCCCCTGGGAGATAACATATCAACTAGAACTGCTGCCTCCCCCTGGGAGATAACATATCAACTAGAACTGCTGCCTCCCCTGGGAGATAACATATCAACTAGAACTGCTGCCCCCCTGGGAGATAACATATCAACTAGAACTGCTGCCTCCCCCTGGGAGATAACATATCAACTAGAACTGCTGCCCCCCTGGGAGATAACATATCAACTAGAACTGCTGCCCCCTGGGAGATAACATATAGCATACAGCATATCAATTAGAACTGCTGCCTCCCCCTGGGAGATAACATATCAACTAGAACTGCTGCCTCCCCCTGGGAGATAACATATCAACTAGAACTGCTGCCCCCCTGGGAGATAACATATCAACTAGAACTGCTGCCCCCTGGGAGATAACATATCAACTAGAACTGCTGCCTCCCCCTGGGAGATAACATATCAACTAGAACTGCTGCCCCCCTGGGAGATAACATATCAACTAGAACTGCTGCCTCCCCTGGGAGATAACATATCAACTAGAACTGCTGCCCCCCCTGGGAGATAACATATAGCATACAGCATATCAATTAGAACTGCTGCCTCCCCCTGGGAGATAACATATCAACTAGAACTGCTGCCCCCCCCTGGGAGATAACATATCAACTAGAACTGCTGCCTCCCCTGGGAGATAACATATCAACTAGAACTGCTGCCCCCCTGGGAGATAACATATCAACTAGAACTGCTGCCTCCCCCTGGGAGATAACATATCAACTAGAACTGCTGCCTCCCCTGGGAGATAACATATCAACTAGAACTGCTGCCTCCCCTGGGAGATAACATATCAACTAGAACTGCTGCCTCCCCCCCTGGGAGATAACATATCAACTAGAACTGCTGCCTCCCCCCCTGGGAGATAACATATCAACTAGAACTGCTGCCTCCCCCTCTGGGAGATAACATATAGCATACAGCATATCAATTAGAACTGCTGCCTCCCCCCCTGGGAGTTAACGTATCAACTAGAACTGCTGCCTCCCTCTGGGAGATAACATATCAACTAGAACTGCTGCCTCCCCTGGGAGATAACATATCAACTAGAACTGCTGCCCCCTGGGAGATAACATATCAACTAGAACTGCTGCCTCCCCTGGGAGATAACATATCAATTAGAACTGCTGCCTCCCCCCCTGGGAGATAACATATCAACTAGAACTGCTGCCTCCCCTGGGAGATAACATATCAACTAGAACTGCTGCCCCCCCTGGGAGATAACATATCAACTAGAACTGCTGCCTCCCCCTGGGAGATAACATATCAACTAGAACTGCTTTCTCCCCCTGGGAGATAACATATCAACTAGAACTGCTGCCTCCCCTGGGAGATAACATATCAACTAGAACTGCTGCCTCCCCTCTGGGAGATAACATATAGCATACAGCATATCAATTAGAACTGCTTTCTCCCCTGGGAGATAACATATCAACTAGAACTGCTGCCTCCCCTCTGGGAGAAAACATATCAACTAGAACTGCTGCCTCCCCTGGGAGATAACATATCAACTAGAACTGCTGCCTCCCCCTGGGAGATAACATATCAACTAGAACTGCTGCCTCCCCTGGGAGATAACATATCAACTAGAACTGCTGCCTCCCCTGGGAGATAACATATCAACTAGAACTGCTGCCTCCCCCTGGGAGATAACATATCAACTAGAACTGCTGCCCCCCCTGGGAGATAACATATAAACTAGAACTGCCCCTGGGAGATAACATATCAACGAGAACTGCTGCCCCCGGGAGATAACATATCAACTAGAACTGCTGCCCCCCCGGGAGATAACATATCAACTAGAACTGCTGCCCCCCCTGGGAGATAACATATAAACTAGAACTGCCCCAGGGAGATAACATATCAACTAGAACTGCTGCCCCCCTGGGAGATAACATATCAACTAGAACTGCTGCCTCCCCCTGGGAGATAACATATCAACTAGAACTGCTGCCCCCCTGGGAGATAACATATCAACTAGAACTGCTGCCCCCCCCCCTGGGAGATAACATATAGCATACAGCATATCAATTAGAACTGCTGCCTCCCCTGGGAGATAACATATCAACTAGAACTGCTGCCTCCCCTGGGAGATAACATATCAACTAGAACTGCTGCCCCCTGGGAGATAACATATCAACTAGAACTGCTGCCTCCCCTGGGAGATAACATATCAACTAGAACTGCTGCCTCCCCCCTGGGAGATAACATATCAACTAGAACTGCTGCCTCCCCCTGGGAGATAACATATCAACTAGAACTGCTGCCCCCTGGGAGATAACATATAAACTAGAACTGCCCCTGGGAGATAACATATCAACTAGAACTGCTGCCTCCCCCTGGGAGATAACATATCAACTAGAACTGCTGCCCCCCCCTGGGAGATAACATATCAACTAAAACTGCTTCCCCCTGGGAGATAACATATCAACTAGAACTGCTGCCCCCTGGGAGATAACATATCAACTAGAACTGCTGCCTCCCCCGGGAGATAACATATCAACTAGAACTGCTGCCCCCTGGGAGATAACATATCAACTAAAACTGCTTCCCCCTGGGAGATAACATATCAACTAGAACTGCTGCCCCCCTGGGAGATAACATATCAACTAGAACTGCTGCCTCCCCCTGGGAGATAACATATCAACTAGAACTGCTGCCCCCCTGGGAGATAACATATCAACTAGAACTGCTGCCCCCTGGGAGATAACATATAGCATACAGCATATCAATTAGAACTGCTGCCTCCCCCTGGGAGATAACATATCAACTAGAACTGCTGCCTCCCCCTGGGAGATAACATATCAACTAGAACTGCTGCCCCCCTGGGAGATAACATATCAACTAGAACTGCTGCCTCCCCCTGGGAGATAACATATCAACTAGAACTGCTGCCTCCCCTGGGAGATAACATATCAACTAGAACTGCTGCCTCCCCTGGGAGATAACATATCAACTAGAACTGCTGCCCCCCTGGGAGATAACATATAAACTAGAACTGCCCCAGGGAGATAACATATCAACTAGAACTGCTGCCTCCCCCTGGGAGATAACATATCAACTAGAACTGCTGCCCCCCTGGGAGATAACATATAGCATACAGCATATCAATTAGAACTGCTGCCTCCCCCTGGGAGATAACATATCAACTAGAACTGCTGCCTCCCCCTGGGAGATAACATATCAACTAGAACTGCTGCCCCCCCTGGGAGATAACATATCAACTAGAACTGCTGCCTCCCCCTGGGAGATAACATATCAACTAGAACTGCTGCCTCCCCCTGGGAGATAACATATCAACTAGAACTGCTGCCTCCCCTGGGAGATAACATATCAACTAGAACTGCTGCCCCCTGGGAGATAACATATAAACTAGAACTGCCCCTGGGAGATAACATATCAACTAGAACTGCTTCCCCCTGGGAGATAACATATCAACTAGAACTGCTGCCCCCCTGGGAGATAACATATCAACTAGAACTGCTGCCTCCCCCCTGGGAGATAACATATCAACTAGAACTGCTGCCCTCCCCTGGGAGATAACATATCAACTAGAACTGCTGCCTCCCCCTGGGAGATAACATATCAACTAGAACTGCTGCCCCCCTGGGAGATAACATATCAACTAGAACTGCTGCCCCCTGGGAGATAACATATAGCATACAGCATATCAATTAGAACTGCTGCCTCCCCCTGGGAGATAACATATCAACTAGAACTGCTGCCTCCCCTGGGAGATAACATATCAACTAGAACTGCTGCCTCCCCCTGGGAGATAACATATCAACTAGAACTGCTGCCTCCCCTGGGAGATAACATATCAACTAGAACTGCTGCCCCTGGGAGAGTACATATCAACTAGAACTGCTGCCTCCCCTCTGGGAGATAACATATAGCATACAGCATATCAATTAGAACTGCTGCCTCCCCCTGGGAGTTAACGTATCAACTAGAACTGCTGCCTCCCCTGGGAGATAACATATCAACTAGAACTGCTGCCTCCCCTGGGAGATAACATATCAACTAGAACTGCTGCCTCCCCTGGGAGATAACATATCAACTAGAACTGCTGCCCCCTGGGAGATAACATATCAACTAGAACTGCTGCCTCCCCTGGGAGATAACATATCAACTAGAACTGCTGCCCCCCTGGGAGATAACATATCAACTAGAACTGCTGCCCCCTGGGAGATAACATATAGCATACAGCATATCAATTAGAACTGCTGCCTCCCCTGGGAGATAACATATCAACTAGAACTGCTGCCTCCCCCTGGGAGATAACATATCAACTAGAACTGCTGCCCCCCTGGGAGATAACATATCAACTAGAACTGCTGCCCCCTGGGAGATAACATATCAACTAGAACTGCTGCCTCCCCTGGGAGATAACATATCAACTAGAACTGCTGCCCCCCTGGGAGATAACATATCAACTAGAACTGCTGCCTCCCCCCTGGGAGATAACATATCAACTAGAACTGCTGCCCCCTGGGAGATAACATATCAACTAGAACTGCTGCCTCCCCCCTGGGAGATAACATATCAACTAGAACTGCTGCCTCCCCCCTGGGAGATAACATATCAACTAGAACTGCTGCCTCCCCCCTGGGAGATAACATATCAACTAGAACTGCTGCCTCCCCCCCTGGGAGATAACATATCAACTAGAACTGCTGCCTCCCCCCTGGGGGATAACATATCAACTAGAACTGCTGCCTCCCCCTCTGGGAGATAACATATAGCATACAGCATATCAATTAGAACTGCTGCCTCCCCCCCTGGGAGTTAACGTATCAACTAGAACTGCTGCCTCCCCCTCTGGGAGATAACATATCAACTAGAACTGCTGCCTCCCCCTGGGAGATAACATATCAACTAGAACTGCTGCCCCCCTGGGAGATAACATATCAACTAGAACTGCTGCCTCCCCCCTGGGAGATAACATATCAATTAGAACTGCTGCCTCCCCTGGGAGATAACATATCAACTAGAACTGCTGCCTCCCCTGGGAGATAACATATCAACTAGAACTGCTGCCCCCCTGGGAGATAACATATCAACTAGAACTGCTGCCTCCCCTGGGAGATAACATATCAACTAGAATTGCTGCCCCCCTGGGAGATAACATATCAACTAGAACTGCCGCCCCCCTGGGAGATAACATATAGCATACAGCATATCAATTAGAACTGCTGCCTCCCCCTGGGAGATAACGTATCAACTAGAACTGCTGCCTCCCCTCTGGGAGATAACATATAGCATACAGCATATCAATTAGAACTGCTGCCTCCCCTGGGAGATAACATATCAACTAGAACTGCTGCCTCCCCCTGGGAGATAACATATCAACTAGAACTGCTGCCCCCCTGGGAGATAACATATAAACTAGAACTGCTGCCTCCCCCTGGGAGATAACATATCAACGAGAACTGCTGCCTCCCCTGGGAGATAACATATCAACTAGAACTGCTGCCTCCCCCTCTGGGAGATAACATATCAACTAGAACTGCTGCCTCCCCCTGGGAGATAACATATCAACTAGAACTGCTGCCTCCCCCCTGGGAGATAACATATCAACTAGAACTGCTGCCTCCCCCTCTGGGAGATAACATATAGCATACAGCATATCAATTAGAACTGCTGCCTCCCCTGGGAGATAACATATCAACGAGAACTGCTGCCTCCCCCTGGGAGATAACATATCAACTAGAATTGCTGCCCCCCTGGGAGATAACATATCAACTAGAACTGCTGCCCCCCCCTGGGAGATAACATATAGCATACAGCATATCAATTAGAACTGCTGCCTCCCCCCCTGGGAGATAACATATAGCATACAGCATATCAATTAGAACTGCTGCCTCCCCCCCTGGGGGATAACATATCAACTAGAACTGCTGCCTCCCCCCCTGGGGGATAACATATCAACTAGAACTGCTGCCTCCCCCTCTGGGAGATAACATATCAACTAGAACTGCTGCCTCCCCCCTGGGAGATAACATATCAACTAGAACTGCTGCCTCCCCCTCTGGGAGATAACATATAGCATACAGCATATCAATTAGAACTGCTGCCTCCCCCCTGGGAGATAACATATCAACTAGAACTGCTGCCCCCTGGGAGATAACATATCAACTAGAACTGCTGCCTCCCCCTGGGAGATAACATATCAACTAGAACTGCTGCCTCCCCCTCTGGGAGATAACATATAGCATACAGCATATCAATTAGAACTGCTGCCTCCCCCTGGGAGATAACATATCAACTAGAACTGCTGCCCCCCTGGGAGATAACATATCAACTAGAACTGCTGCCTCCCCCTGGGAGATAACATATCAATGAGAACTGCTGCCTCCCCCTGGGAGATAACATATCAACTAGAACTGCTGCCTCCCCCTGGCAGATAACATATCAACTAGAACTGCTGCCTCCCCCTGGGAGATAACATATCAACTAGAACTGCTGCCTCCCCCCTGGGAGATAACATATCAACTAGAATTGCTGCCCCCTGGGAGATAACATATCAACTAGAACTGCTGCCCCCCCTGGGAGATAACATATAGCATACAGCATATCAATTAGAACTGCTGCCTCCCCCTGGGAGATAACATATCAACTAGAACTGCTGCCTCCCCCTCTGGGGGATAACATATCAACTAGAACTGCTGCCTCCCCCCCTGGGGGATAACATATCAACTAGAACTGCTGCCTCCCCCTCTGGGAGATAACATATCAACTAGAACTGCTGCCTCCCCCCTGGGAGATAACATATCAACGAGAACTGCTGCCCCCCCCTGGGAGATAACATATCAACTAGAACTGCTGCCTCCCCCTCTGGGAGATAACATATAGCATACAGCATATCAATTAGAACTGCTGCCTCCCCCCCTGGGAGATAACGTATCAACTAGAACTGCTGCCTCCCCCCTGGGAGATAACATATCAATTAGAACTGCTGCCTCCCCCTGGGAGATAACATATCAACTAGAACTGCTGCCTCCCCCTGGGAGATAACATATCAACTAGAACTGCTGTCCCCCCTGGGAGATAACATATCAACTAGAACTGCTGCCTCCCCCTGGGAGATAACATATCAACGAGAACTGCTGCCTCCCCCTGGGAGATAACATATCAACGAGAACTGCTGCCTCCCCTGGGAGATAACATATCAACTAGAATTGCTGCCCCCTGGGAGATAACATATCAACTAGAATTGCTGCCCCCCTGGGAGATAACATATCAACTAGAACTGCTGCCTCCCCCCTGGGAGATAACACATCAACTAGAACTGCTGCCTCCCCCTCTGGGAGATAACATATAGCATACAGCATATCAATTAGAACTGCTGCCTCCCCCCCTGGGAGATAACATATCAACTAGAACTGCTGCCTCCCCCTCTGGGAGATAACATATAGCATACAGCATATCAATTAGAACTGCTGCCTCCCCCCTGGGAGATAACATATCAACTAGAACTGCTGCCTCCCCCCCTGGGAGATAACATATCAACTAGAAAGAACAGTGGTTCAAGAATCCATGCCTATGGAACACCACATCTAGATTTGTCTCAAGAGTTTACTCCTCAACACACACACCTGTTTGATGAGCTCGGGGTCGACGTCATGCTGAATCAGGGTAGCGTGGAAGAGACTGAGTTGCTGTAGGATGCTGTCCACCGTGTAAACAGCCTCTCCGGGGCAACTGGATGTCCTCTTTCGTAGGCCCGTGGGTTTAGACCCCAGAACTCCCTGGAAGTTCTCATGCTCCAGCATACCCGGAACTGGGATATTGTTGGACAATAAAATGTCACTTGTTGGTTAAGTTGTTTTGTTGTCGTTTCTCATTTGGACTGTGTGAGTAGTGCTACTCTTCCCTGGATGGTTATTTCAGGAGTATCACTACTGTACTTGTTTATCCTTCACCCTCACTAGCATTGCTCATTCCCACTAGCATTGCTCATTCCCACTAGCATTGCTCATTCCCACTAGCATTGCTCACCCCCACTAGCATTGCTCACCCTCACTAGCATTGCTCACCCTCACTAGCATTGCTCACCCTCACTAGCATTGCTCACCCTCACTAGCATTGCTCACCCTCACTAGCATTGCTCATCCTCAATAGCATTGCTCATCCTCACTAGCATTGCTCACTCACTAGCATTGCTCATTCCAACTAGCATTGCTCATTCCCACTAGCATTGCTCACTCACTAGCATTGCTCACTCACTAGCATTGCTCATTCCCACTAGCATTGCTCATTCCCACTAGCATTGCTCACTCACTAGCATTGCTCATTCCCACTAGCATTGCTCACCCTCACTAGCATTGCTCACCCTCACTAGCATTGCTCACCCTCACTAGCATTGCTCACCCTCACTAGCATTGCTCACCCTCACTAGCATTGCTCACCCTCACTAGCATTGCTCATTCTCACTAGCATTGCTCACCCTCACTAGCATTGCTCACCCCCACTAGCATTGCTCACCCTCACTAGCATTGCTCATTCTCACTAGCATTGCTCATCCTCACTAGCATTGCTCATCCTCACTAGCATTGCTCATCCTCACTAGCATTGCTCACTCACTAGCATTGCTCACCCTCACTAGCATTGCTCACCCCCACTAGCATTGCTCACCCCCACTAGCATTGCTCACCCTCACTAGCATTGCTCATTCCCACTAGCATTGCTCATCCTCACTAGCATTGCTCATTCTCACTAGCATTGCTCATCCTCATTAGCATTGCTCACTCACTAGCATTGCTCACTCACTAGCATTGCTCATTCTCACTAGCATTTACTTGCATATTATCATGATCATCATACTCCCATCATATTATGTGTTTAATTTGCTTTACTTTTTGAATAGACTGAATGTAAGTGGCTCTGCATAAGAGCGTCTGCTAAATGTCTCCTCACCTATCATGGGCTGCAGGGCCTCCTCCATGCATCTGACCAGCTGCTGGTAGTTCTGAATGACCAGATCGCTGAGGACCTGACGGTACTCTGACAGGTCAAAGTTACACAAGCAGTGCTCATTCTGACGCGGGGTGTTGTTCTTTACAAACGCCTACAGGACAGGGTTAGAAACAGGAAGTCAAGCCGCAGCTACAGATAAGGTTGTAAAAAACAGTCAACACAAGGGGTTTGTGTGTCCCATCCTAATCTCAGAACCTAGCACTACTCTCTCTCTCTCTGTGTGTGTGTGTGTGTGTGTGTGTGTGTGTGTGTGTGTGTGTGTGTGTGTGTGTGTGTGTGTGTGTGTGTGTGTGTGTGTGTGTGTGTGTGTGTGTGTGTGTGTGTGTGTGTGTGTGTGTGTGTGTGTGTGTGTGTGTGTGTGTGTGTGTGTGTGTGTGTGTGTGTGTGTGTGTGTGTGTGTGTGTGTGTGTGTGTGTGTGTGTGTGTGTGTGTATAGAGGATGGGCATCTGTGAAACTCATTCCACAACTTGAAGTGTCTCCATTTACGGAGTAGTTAGGACGCATCAGGAGGTAGAGGGTGTGGGGTTGGAGCCAACTCAGCAGGAAGCTGTACTTGCTAAGCAAACGGTGTGTGCTTGGTAACTGTGTTGCTAAGCAAACGGTGTGTGCTTGGTAACTGTGTTGCTAAGCAACCAGCGTGTGCTTGGTAACTGTGTTGCTAAGCAAACGGCGTGTGCTTGGTAACTGTGTTGCTAAGCAAACGGCGTGTGCTTGGTAACTGTGTTGCTAAGCAAACGGCGTGTGCTTGGTAACTGTGTTGCTAAGCAAACGGCGTGTGCTTGGTTACTGTGTTGCTAAGCAAGCGGGGTGTGCTTGGTAACTGTGTTGCTAAGCAACCAGCGTGTGCTTGGTAACTGTGTTGCTAAGCAAACGGCGTGTGCTTGGTAACTGTGTTGCTAAGCAAGCGGGGTGTGCTTGGTAACTGTGTTGCTAAGCAACCGGCGTGTGCTTGGTAACTGTGTTGCTAAGCAAACGGCGTGTGCTTGGTAACTGTGTTGCTAAGCAAACGGTGTGTGCTTGGTAACTGTGTTGCTAAGCAAACGGCGTGTGCTCGGTAACTGTGTTGCTAAGCAAACGGCGTGTGCTCGGTAACTGTGTTGCTAAGCAAACGGCGTGTGCTCAGTAACCACGTTTCAAAGCAAACGGCGTGTGCTCGGTAACTGTGTTGCTAAGCAAACGGCGTGTGCTTGGTAACTGTGTTGCTAAGCAACCGGCGGGTGCTTGCTAACTGTGGATTAAAGCAGTTGGAAAAAATCAGTTGAGCGTTAACTGTCATGAGATGATTCCTCTCCAGCCTACCTCCTCTCCACTGTACTGTTTTAGGCAGTGCAGGAACCGGCAGGTGTTGGCCAGCCAGAAAGACACCGTCTCAAAGTCATCTCCTCGCCTCTGGTGGGGGGTGACAACAACAACAACTATAAAAAGCAGATTGCAACAGTAACTCTTGGGGCGGGACTTTACAATGGGTCAACTGAACTTGACTTGGCATCCTCAGTATGTGATGTCACGTTCAGGCTCACAATTTAATGAGAAGTTTTCTTGTCACATAGACTGGATAGGTGCAGTGTAATGTGTTGTTTTACAGGGTCAGTCATAGCAGTACAGTGCCCCTGTAGCAAATTAGGGTTATAAGTGCTTTGCTCAAGGGCACATGGACAGATTTTCACCTTGACGGCTCGAGTATTCGAACCAGTGACCTTTCGGTTACTGATCGAACTCTCTAACCGCTAGGCTACCTGCCGCCCACATAATTCATCACACTGAAAGCCATTAGCATTCAATAGCATTGGCCTATCAAAAATCTAAATCTACCTTGGACTCCCTTGATGCTAACGCTGTACCTCGGGGGACTCCCTTGATGCTAACGCTGTACCTCGAGGACTCCCTTGATGCTAACGCTTTACCTTGGGGGACTCCCTTGATGCTAATGCTGTACCCTGATGACTCCCTTGATGCTAATGCTGTACCCTGATGACTCCCTTGATGCTAACGCTGTACCTCGAGGACTCCCTTGATGCTAACGCTTTACCTCTGGGACTCCCTTGATGCTAATTCTGTACCTCGAGGACTCGCTTGATGCTAATGCTGTACCTCGGGGACTCCCTTGATGCTAACGCTGTACCTCATGGACTCCCTTGATGCTAACGCTTTACCCTGATGACTGCCTTGATGCTAACGTTTTACCTCTGGGACTCCCTTGATGCTAATGCTGTACCCTGATGACTCCCTTGATGCTAACACTTTACCTCGGGGACTCCCTTGATGCTAACGCTGTACCTCATGGACTCCCTTGATGCTAATGCTGTACCTCGGGGACTCCCTTGATGCTAACGCTGTACCTCATGGACTCCCTTGATGCTAACGCTTTACCCTGATGACTGCCTTGATGCTAACGCTTTACCTTGATGACTCCCTTGATGCTAACGCTGTACCTCATGGACTCCCTTGATGCTAATGCTGTCCCTTGACTAACGCTGCGGGATGCTAACGCTCCCTGATGACTGATGCTAACGCTTACCTGATGACTGATGCTAACCTCCTCATGGACTCCCTTGATGCTGTACGGGACTTTGATGCCCGCTGATGACTGCCTTGATGCTAACGCTTTGATGACTGCCTTGATGCTAACGCTTACCTTGATGACTTGATGCTAACGCTGTACCTCATGGACTCCTTGATGCTAATGCTGTACCTCGGGACTCCTTGATGCTAACGCTGTACCTCAT
>NW_025750003.1:12500-20000 GCF_021184085.1 Oncorhynchus gorbuscha | reverse complement strand
AATTAGTGTGAGTGTAGATGTAGGGTGTAGATGTAGGGTGTAGATGTAGATGTAGGGTGTAGATGTAGGGTGTAGATGTAGGGTGTAGATGTAGGGTGTAGATGTAGGGTGTAGATGTAGGGTGTAGATGTAGGGTGTAGATGTAGGGTGTAGATGTAGGGTGTAGATGTAGGGTGTAGATGTAGGGTGTAGATGTAGGGTGTAGATGTAGGGTGTAGATGTAGGGTGTAGATGTAGGGTGTAGATGTAGGGTGTAGATGTAGGGTGTAGATGTAGGGTGTAGATGCAGGGTGTAGATGTAGGGTGTAGATGTAGGGTGTAGATGTAGGGTGTAGATGTAGGGTGTAGATGTAGGGTGTAGATGTAGGGTGTAGATGTAGGGTGTAGATGTAGGGTGTTGATGCAGGGTGTAGATGCAGGGTGTAGATGTTGGGTGTAGATGCAGGGTGTAGATGTAGGGTGTTGATGCAGGGTGTAGATGCAGGGTGTAGATGTTGGGTGTAGATGCAGGGTGTAGATGTAGGGTGTAGATGCAGGGTGTAGATGTAGATGTAGGGTGTAGATGTAGGGTGTAGATGCAGGGTGTAGATGTAGGGTGTAGATGTAGGGTGTAGATGTAGGGTGTAGATGCAGGGTGTAGATGTAGGGTGTTGATGCAGGGTGTAGATGCAGGGTGTAGATGTTGGGTGTAGATGCAGGGTGTAGATGTAGGGTGTAGATGCAGGGTGTAGATGTAGATGTAGGGTGTAGATGTAGGGTGTAGATGCAGGGTGTAGATGTAGGGTGTAGATGTAGGGTGTAGATGTAGGGTGTAGATGCAGGGTGTAGATGTAGATGTAGGGTGTAGATGTCTGGTGTAGATGTAGGGTGTAGATGTCTGGTGTAGATGTAGGGTGTAGATGTAGGGTGTAGATGCAGGGTGTAGATGCAGGGTGGATGTAGGGTGTAGATGCAGGGTGTAGATGTAGGGTGTAGATGTAGGGTGTAGATGCAGGGTGTAGATGCAGGGTGTAGATGTAGATGTAGGGTGTAGATGTAGGGTGTAGATGTAGGGTGTAGATGCAGGGTGTAGATGTAGGGTGTAGATGTAGATGTAGGGTGTAGATGTAGGTTGTAGATGTAGGGTGTAGATGTAGGGTGTAGATGCAGGGTGTAGATGCAGGGTGTAGATGCAGGGTGTAGATGTAGGGTGTAGATGTAGGTTGTAGATGTAGGGTGTAGATGTAGGGTGTAGATGTAGGGTGTAGATGTAGGGTGTAGATGTAGGGTGTAGATGTAGGGTGTAGATGCAGGGTGTAGATGTAGGGTGTAGATGTAGATGTAGGGTGTAGATGTAGGTTGTAGATGTAGGGTGTAGATGTAGGGTGTAGATGTAGGGTGTAGATGTAGGGTGTAGATGCAGGGTGTAGATGTAGGGTGTAGATGTAGGGTGTAGATGTAGGTTGTAGATGTAGGGTGTAGATGTAGGGTGTAGATGTAGATGCAGGGTGTAGATGCAGGGTGTAGATGCAGGGTGTAGATGTAGGGTGTAGATGTAGGGTGTAGATGTAGGTTGTAGATGTAGGGTGTAGATGTAGGGTGTAGATGTAGGGTGTAGATGTAGGGTGTAGATGCAGGGTGTAGATGTCTGGTGTAGATGTCTGGTGTAGATGCAGGGTGTAGATGCAGGGTGTGGATGCAGGGTGTAGATGCAGGGTGTAGATGTAGGGTGTAGATGTAGGGTGTAGATGTAGGGTGTGGATGTAGGGTGTAGATGCAGGGTGTAGATGTAGGGTGTAGATGTAGGGTGTAGATGTAGGATGTAGATGTGGTCTGTCATACGGTATGTGGGTAAGAAACCAATCTGACATTTGTTCAGGACATTGTTTTCACTGAGGAAATGTTGGAGTCTGTTGTGGATGATACTGCAGAGGATACCACTGTAGTTATTGGGGTCAGATTTGTCTCCCCTTTTGTTTGTTTGAAGTTGGTGATTATACTGTTTTTTTTTCTCAAAGTTGCCGAGATGTCACGTGTCCTACTTACATCATTACACTCGTAACAACTTCAGCATTACGAGATTTCTATTCGATAAAATAAACCCCAGGTAGCAAATAAGCAATTCATTTTTGTTGTTTGACCAAATTCGGCACTCTCATTGCCAAAAACTCCTTTCTAGGTGGACAAAGCAACACAATAACGCCACCTGCTGGAGAGAGAGATATTTCACCGTGTTGGGCCTCTTCTCTTCCTCTCTGACTAATGGTGTGTTGATTACAACTGGGACCACGGAAAAATACGATTTCAAATCAAGACGTGAGTCATCAGGTCGGAAAATCGGAGCTGTAGAAAGATGCCCAAGTTCCCACACACGTCTGTTTCATTGTTTCCATTGGCAGCTCGTTTTTTCAGAGTTCCCAGTTGTTTTCTTCTTCTTCGTTGGGATTGGTTTGGCAGATTACTCCCGAGTGACTCAGTGGTCTAAAATACAGCATCTCAGAGCAAGATGCGTCACTGCAGTACCTGGTTTGAATATTTAACTAGGCAAATCAGTTAAGAACAATTTCTTATTTACAATGACCTGCGGGGACAGGGGCTGGGATTAAAAATAAATGAAATATAAATATAGGATAAAACACACATCACAACAAGACAGACACCACAACACTACATAAAGAGAGACCTAAGACAACAACAAAGCAAGACAGCAACACATGACATTTACATTTAAGTCATTTAGCAGACGCTCTTATCCAGAGCGACTTACAAATTGGTGCATTCACCTTATGACATCCAGTGGAACAGTCACTTTACAATAGTGCATCTAAATCTTTTAAGGGGGGGGGGGGGTGAGAAGGGTTACTTTATCCTATCCTAGGTATTCCTTAAAAAGCAGCATGACAACAACATGGTAGCAACACAAATTATGGTACAAATATTATTGGGCTACAGACAACAGCACAAAGGGGCAAGAAGGTAGAGACAACAATACATCACACTAAGCAGCCACAACTGTCAGTACGAGTGTCAGTACGAGTGTCCATGATTGAGTCTATGAATGAAGAGATGGAGATAAAACTGTCCAGTTTGAGTTGTTGCAGCTCGTTCCAGTCGCTAGCTGCAGCGAACTGAAAAGAGGAGCGACCCAGGGATGTGTGCTTTGGGGACGTTAACAGAATGTGACTGGCAGAACGGTGGTTGTATGTGGAGGATGAGGGCTGCAGCCGGACAACTTTCTCATGGCTTCTGGAAAGAAATGCTGTCGGGATGCTCAACCGGTGTCGCTCATTCAGCCGACAGAAACTTTCAACCAGTTCTCCACATTAAGCAACTCTGGTCTCTGGTCTCTCCTCCACCCGTTACAGGGTCTGAGCCACCGAAGCCTCCCACCATTAACTCTGAAAAATAGAAAATACATTTGACCCCATAGGGCCAACTGTAAAGTTTGGTGGAAGAGGAATAATGGTCTTGTGCTGGAAGAAGAATTTGATTGGCCTGCAGAGCCCTGACCTCAACCCCATCAAACACCTTTGGGATGAATTGGAATGCCACCTGCGAGCCAGGCCTAATCTCCCAACATCAGTGCCCCCGACCTCACTAATGATCTTGTGGCTGAATGGAAGCAAGTTCCTGCAGCAATATTCCAGCATCTAGTGGAAAGCCTTCCCAGAAGAGCGGAGGCTGTTATAGCAGCAATGTTCCAACATCTAGTGGAAAGCCTTCCCAGAAGAGTGGAGGCTGTTATAGCAGCAATGTTCCAACATCTGGTGGAAAGCCTTCCCAGAAGAGTGGAGGCTGTTATAGCAGCAATGTTCCAACATCTGGTGGAAAGCCTTCCCAGAAGAGTGGAGGCTGTTATAGCAGCAATGTTCCAACATCTAGTGGAAAGCTGTCATGTTTTGTCTTATATTGTCTTGTCATTTTGCTTTCCCTTCTGTTCGTTTTCCCCCTGCTGGTCTTATTAGGTTCGTTCCCTTTTTTCTCTCTCCCTCCCTCTCTCTCTTCTCGCTATCGTACCGTCCCTGCTCCCAGCTGTTCCTATTTCCCTACTCAATCATCTAATCTTTTCACACCTGTTCCGTATCTTGCCCTCTGATTAGAGTCCCTATTTCTCCCCTTGTCTTCCGTTTCTGTCCTGTCGGATCCTTGTATATTGTTCGCCGTGCTGTGTCTTTGTCTCGCCCTGTCGTGTCTTGTTTCCCTCAGATGCTGCGTGTGAGCAGGTGTCTGAGTCTGCTACGGTCGGTGCCTTCCCGAGGCAACCTACAGTTTATGGTCGAGTCTCCAGTCTGTCCTCGTCACTACGAGTGGAATTAGTTTTTTATGTTTTGTTTTCTGCTCTGATTTATCTAGGAGTATTGCCTATTTCCTTTACTGGAATAAAGACTCTGTTTTCGCCAAGTCGCTTTTGGGTCCTCATTCACCTGCATAACAGAAAGCCTTCCCAGAAGAGTGGAGGCTGTTATAGCAGCAATGTTCCAACATCTAGTGGAAAGCCTTCCCAGAAGAGTGGAGGCTGTTATAGCAGCAATGTTCCAACATCTAGTGGAAAGCCTTCCCAGAAGAGTGGAGGCTGTTATAGCAGCAATGTTCCAACATCTAGTGGAAAGCCTTCCCAGAAGAGTAGAGGCTGTTATAGCAGCAAAGGGGGACCAACTCCATATTAATACCCATGATTTTTTGGAATGAGATGTGCGACGAGCAGGTGACCACATACTTTTGGTCATGTAGTGTAGCTAGCTCTTTATTCACTGACATCAAAAGCTTGCTTAAATGATGCTGACGTTGTAGACATGCAGCCCCACAATTAAGAGGAAATGATTGTAATCAGAAATCAGTCCGTTGGGTCAGCTGAGCATAGCAGCTGACTGGAGGCTAACTGCAATGACTTGTGACAGAAGAACAGCTGCTAAATGAAAACTCATAGTAAATGTAAACATTAGCACTACTCGTTACAGTAGTTTGGTTAACAGCATCGTTTCAGTCAAAGATCATTTCAGTAACTGGCTCAGCTAACGTCGAGTCGGAAATGTCCGTGTTTAACTCTAACCAGTTAGCATGTCACACATTTCCGAGTTTCCTAGTTCAGACTAGCACTTGAACACAGCATATAACAATGCAAATGAGGCATTTAGATTCTTCAAGAATCAATGGGTACATATTAATGGATAAATCCACAAAATAAATGGATGTAGCAACTGCAGACTATCCCTTTAAACTGAAATATACATCTACTCCTTATAATCGAGAAGTCTGCCACTGTTTTGATTCACAGCTAAGAAAAAAAAACACAGGTCCTACCGAGATTTGAACTCGGATCGCAGGATTCAGAGTCCTGAGTGCTAACCATTACACCATAGAACCATATTTTACTGAGATATATAACACGTATTAGTATGTATTGCATAATTTATTTCTCCCGATGTCCATGATTAGCTGGGCTGTCATGAAGAAAAACAACTTTGCCATAATATATACATTTATTCAATAAATACATTTCGTTATTAACATCAAAAGGAAGTGAGACTTGTTTATCAATACCGAAAGCTCGATCCGGAAGTGGGCGTTTATATAGCATGTTGGATGCTATAAGTCGCTTGTTAAAACGGAGTAGGTACGAGTTGCAGCAGAGACCGTTTTAAAGACGGTGCATTGCAGAGTACCAGGCGGGATAGGACCGAGGAAGGAAAGGAAACGGATCCAAACCTCGCCTTCATTTTTGATTCAGGATGGGGAACAGAGATGACGAGTATGATTACTTGTTCAAAGGTAAAAAAAAATCTATGCCAAATCAGACCCCAAAACGTTAACCGTCCATAAAATGTAACTTCATCATGGTTTCATACGAGCTAGCTAGCTAGTACTAGTGGTGGTAGAGCTCGGTGCTAATCTAGTTAGCAGCTAGCTAGTACTAGTGGTGGTAGAGCTCGATGCTAATCTAGTTAGCCGCTAGCTAGTACTAGTGGTGGTAGAGCTCGATGCTAATCTAGTTAGCAGCTAGCTAGTACTAGTGGTGGTAGAGCTCGATGCTAATCTAGTTAGCCGCTAGCTAGTACTAGTGGTGGTAGAGCTCGATGCTAATCTAGTTAGCAGCTAGCTAGTACTAGTGGTGGTAGAGCTCGATGCTAATCTAGTTAGCCGCTAGCTAGTACTAGTGGTGGTAGAGCTCGGTGCTAATCTAGTTAGCAGCTAGCTAGTACTAGTGGTGGTAGAGCTCGATGCTAATCTAGTTAGCCGCTAGCTAGTACTAGTGGTGGTAGAGCTCGGTGCTAATCTAGTTAGCAGCTAGCTAGTACTAGTGGTGGTAGAGCTCGATGCTAATCTAGTTAGCCGCTAGCTAGTACTAGTGGTGGTAGAGCTCGATGCTAATCTAGTTAGCAGCTAGCTAGTACTAGTGGTGGTAGAGCTCGATGCTAATCTAGTTAGCAGCTAGCTAGTACTAGTGGTGGTAGAGCTCGATGCTAATCTAGTTAGCCGCTAGCTAGTACTAGTGGTGGTAGAGCTCGATGCTAATCTAGTTAGCAGCTAGCTAGTACTAGTGGTGGTAGAGCTCGATGCTAATCTAGTTAGCAGCTAGCTAGTACTAGTGGTGGTAGAGCTCGATGCTAATCTAGTTAGCAGCTAGCTAGTACTAGTGGTGGTAGAGCTCGATGCTAATCTAGTTAGCCGCTAGCTAGTACTAGTGGTGGTAGAGCTCGATGCTAATCTAGTTAGCAGCTAGCTAGTACTAGTGGTGGTAGAGCTCGATGCTAATCTAGTTAGCAGCTAGCTAGTACTAGTGGTGGTAGAGCTCGATGCTAATCTAGTTAGCCGTTAGCTAGTACTAGTGGTGGTAGAGCTCGGTGCTAATCTAGTTAGCCGTTAGCTAGTTCTAGTGGTGGTAGAGCTCGGTGCTAATCTAGTTAGCCGCTAGATAAATTAGCTAGCTACACAGTAAAGTTAATGTCAGCTTGATATCTTATGAACTAAAATGAGTGCGTTTGGATATGACAGTGTTATACATGTATAGTAGACTATTGTCTTGATATTCCTCAATAATGCTAACATAGAGCCTCTGATCATTTTGTCTTTTAATTTTGTCGGCTAGCTAGCTTGCCAAATGACCACAACTTAGTTACTGAAACCATAGCTAGTTGCTCCAGCTACCTTTTTATTAATAACGTGATGTGATGTCATTCATTTAAAATGTCTACTATATCCTGCTTGTGTAAAGATCCATGCTTAAAACAACAGCAACAACACCACCATTCATGACATATATGATAAAATGGGTTCTTCCCATTGTGGAGTAATTACTATGGACCATGATGGACCAATGGCCTTTCCTCTCTGGAGGAATGTGACTCATTTCATTCAGCATTTATGATCTCAACCACGAGAATGTCATACCGCTGAATTTAGCCCTTTATAGGCTAGACCTTAGTCCATGTCCAGTCAGCGCATGTTATCGAGGCTAGGCCTTAGTCCATGTCCAGTCAGCGCATGTTATCGAGGCTAGGCCTGACTGGGGAAATGTGTTGA
>NW_025750003.1:0-5000 GCF_021184085.1 Oncorhynchus gorbuscha | reverse complement strand
TCTCTCTCTCTCTGGCTCAGTGGTGTTGATAGGAGACTCTAACCTCTCTCTCTCTCTGGCCCAGTGGTGTTGATAGGAGACTCTAACCTCTCTCTCTCTCTGGCCCAGTGGTGTTGATAGGAGACTCTAACCTCTCTCTCTCTCTGGCCCAGTGGTGTTGATAGGAGACTCTAACCCATCTCTCTCTCTCTAACCCTTCGCTCTCTCTCTCTGGCCCAGTGGTGTTGATAGGAGATTCTAACCCATCTCTCTCTCTCTCTCTGGCCCAGTGGTGTTGATAGGAGACTCCGGTGTGGGGAAGAGTAACCTGTTGTCTCGTTTCACCCGGAATGAGTTTAACCTGGAGAGTAAGAGCACCATCGGGGTAGAGTTTGCCACCCGTAGTATCCAGGTGGATGGGAAGACCGTGAAGGCTCAGATCTGGGACACAGCTGGTCAGGAGAGATACCGGGCTATTACATCAGCGTGAGTCTCTCTGGTGGTGGTACACACACACACACACACACACACACACACACACACACACACTAGGAATGTAATGATTCACTGATACTCATCAGTCCCTGATTGAAATGTTAAAACAAGACAGCATAGGTCCACGGTCCCCAAACCATCCAGGTCCACGGTCCCCAAACCATCCAGGTCCACGGTCCCCAAACCATCCAGGTCCACGGTCCCCAAACCATCCACTAATGGTAGTGGGGTGGTAGATGTCTAGTCTCCCTTATAGATCTAATCTGATAGTGGTAGATGTCTAGTCTCCCTTGTGGATCTAATCTGATAGTGGTAGATGTCTAGTATCCCTTATACTCTAGTCTGATAGTGGTAGTGTGGTGGTAGATGTCTAGTATCCCTTATGGCTCTAATCTGATAGTGGTAGTTGTGTGGTATGTGTCTAGTATCCCTTATGGCTCTAATCTGATAGTGGTAGTGGGGTGGTAGATGTCTAATCTCCCTTATGGCTCTAATCTGATAGTGGTAGTTTGTGGTATGTGTCTAGTATCCTTATGGCTCTAATCTGATAGTGGTAGAGGGATGGTAGATGTCTTGACTCCTTATGGCTCTAATCTGATAGTATTAGATGTCTCGACTCCTTATGGCTCTAATCTGATAGTGGTGGTGGTTGTCACGTTTGTTTGCTCCTATCTGCTAGATATATTTATGTGACCAATCAAATTTGATTTGAACTGTCTTCTCTGGTCCACAGGTATTACCGTGGTGCCGTGGGTGCTCTTCTGGTCTATGACATCGCCAAGCACCTGACCTATGAGAGCGTGGAACGTTGGCTGAAGGAGCTGAGAGACCATGCAGACAGCAACATCGTTATTATGTTGGTTGGCAACAAGAGTGACCTGCGCCACCTCAGGGCTGTGCCCACCGATGGGGCACGGGCGTTTGCAGGTCAGTACAGAACCAACCTGGTCTGGTTTCAGGTCTAACCTGGTCTGGTTTCAGGTCCAACCTGGTCTGGTTTCAGGTCCAACCTGGTCTGGTTTCAGGTCCAACCTGGTCTGGTTTCAGGTCCAACCTGGTCTGGTTGCAGGTCCAACCTGGTCTGGTTGCAGGTCCAACCTGGTCTGGTTGCAGAACCAACCTGGTCTGGTTGCAGAACCAACCTGGTCTGGTTTCAGATGTATTTGTGCAGGTGTGGTATCAGGCTAGTACCAACCATGCCTCCCTACTCCCACATAAGGAGGTCTAAGAGTAGTGGAGTTCATCTTTTTCTTACTCATGAGTGGCTGTCGGTGATCAGGGTTTGCTTATTCACTTACTCTAATGTCGCGGGGAGACGTTTCTGCGATGTCGCGGGGAGACGTTTCTGCGATGTCGCGGGAGACGTTTCTGCGATGTCGCTGGGAGACGTTAACACAGTAGTGATTGACATGGTTTACCGTTTCCCTCTGTCCCTCAGAGAAGAACGGTTTGTCTTTCCTGGAGACCTCAGCCCTGGACTCTACTAACGTGGAGACATCCTTCCAGACCATTCTGACTGGTGAGTAGTCCTCTGTCTGTCTGTGCATGGACTATTTTCTTATAGGTTTAATAAAGTCATTATATTTTAAATGGGCTATATTGTATTATGGCACAGGGTTTAGCACAGGCCAGAGAATGAGAGAAGAGACCAGTGGTTGTGTGTTAGGGTGATCATCTCTGCTGCGCCAGGGGCCAGGTGAGCTTCCTGAATACCTAATCACAGCTGAGGGCCGGGGGCCAGGTGAGCTTCCTGAATACCTAATCACAGCTGAGGGCCGGGGGCCAGGTGAGCTTCCTGAATACCTAATCACAGCTGAGGGCCGGGGGCCAGGTGAGCTTCCTGAATACCTAATCACAGCTGAGGGCCGGGGGCCAGGTGAGCTTCCTGAATACCTAATCACAGCTGAGGGCCGGGGGCCAGGTGAGCTTCCTGAATACCTAATCACAGCTGAGGGCCGGGGGCCAGGTGAGGTCCACTGCTCTGCTGTGGATCAACTCCCTTCCTGTGGCTCCTGCCATGCCTGTACTAACACACAGAGTGTAGTCAAACCAATGTTTCATAGGGAACGCGATCCGATCTGGTGATTGTACTAGATCATTTCCTGTTTAAGCTGGGAGTAAAGTACTGCAGTATAACATGCTAATCTCCCTCTTGTCTCTCTCCCTCTCCCTCTTGTCTCTCTCTCCCTCCTGTCTCTCTCTCTCCTCCTGTCCCTCTCTCTATCCCTCTTGTCCCTCTCTCTCTCTCTGTCTCCCTCCTGTCCCTCTCTGTCTCCCTCCTGTCCCTCTCTCTCTCCCTCTTGTCCCTCTCTCTCTCTCTCTGTCTCCCTCCTGTCTCTCTGTCTCCCTCCTGTCCCTCTCTCTGTCTCCCTCCTGTCCCTCTCTCTCTCTCCCTCCTGTCCCTCTCTCTCTCTCCCTCCTGTCCCTCTCTCTCTCTCCCTCCTGTCCCTCTCTCTCTCTCCCTCCTGTCCCTCTCTCTCTCTCCCTCCTGTCCCTCTCTCTCTCTCCCTCCTGTCCTCTCTCTCTCTCCCTCCTGTCCCTCTCTCTCTCTCCCTCCTGTCCTCTCTCTCTCTCCCTCCTGTCCCTCTCTCTCTCTCCCTCCTGTCCCTCTTCCTCACTCTCCCTCCTGTCTTCCACATCCCCCCTCCCTCCCTGCAGAAATCTATCGCATTGTGTCTCAGAAACAGATGTCAGACCGGCAAGACAACAACATGTCGCCTAGCAACAACGTGGTCAACATCCAGGTGCAGCCGACGGAGAATAAACCAAAGATGCAATGTTGTCAGAGCATTTAACGGCATCACCAGTACCACCTGCTTCCCCCTGACCCCCGACCCCAAACCCCCTGCTAAAAAGCCTGCTTTGGTCCGGTCTGTCTGAGACACAGCTGCGTGGCCAGGCTCTAGACCGAGACACAGCTGCGTGGCCAGGCTCTAGACCGAGACACAGCTGCGTGGCCAGGCTCTAGACCGAGACACAGCTGCGTGGCCAGGCTCTAGACCGAGACACAGCTGCGTGGCCAGGCTCTAGACCGAGACACAGCTGCGTGGCCAGGCTCTAGACCGAGACACAGCTGCGTGGCCAGGCTCTAGACCGAGACACAGCTGCGTGGCCAGGCTCTAGACCGAGACACAGCTGCGTGGCCAGGCTCTAGACCGAGACACAGCTGCGTGGCCAGGCTCTAGACCGAGACACAGCTGCGTGGCCAGGCTCTAGACCGAGACACAGCTGCGTGGCCAGGCTCTAGACCGAGACACAGCTGCGTGGCCAGGCTCTAGACCGAGACACAGCTGCGTGGCCAGGCTCTAGACCGAGACACAGCTGCGTGGCCAGGCTCTAGACCGAGACACAGCTGCGTGGCCAGGCTCTAGACCGAGACACAGCTGCGTGGCCAGGCTCTAGACCGAGACACAGCTGCGTGGCCAGGCTCTAGACCGAGACACAGCTGCGTGGCCAGGCTCTAGACCGAGACACAGCTGCGTGGCCAGGCTCTAGACCGAGACACAGCTGCGTGGCCAGGCTCTAGACCGAGACACAGCTGCGTGGCCAGGCTCTAGACCGAGACACAGCTGCGTGGCCAGGCTCTAGACCGAGACACAGCTGCGTGGCCAGGCTCTAGACCGAGACACAGCTGCGTGGCCAGGCTCTAGACCGAGACACAGCTGCGTGGCCAGGCTCTAGGGTCTATACTACAGAGTAGAGGCTGCCTCCAAAGTGCACTTACTTGACTTGCACACTTCTTGTCATAGATTTAAACGCATTAGATTGTAATTATTGGCTGAAGGTAGTTTCTTTCCACCGTTAAGACTAAATCCATGATGGGAAGTGTGCAAGTGAACACTTTGAGAAAAGGGTGTATAATTAGGGTGCAGCTGTGTCTGAGCCCGTTGGTTCTATACAGCTGTGTCTGAGCCCGTTGGTTCTATACAGCTGTGTCTGAGCCCGTTGGTTCTATACAGCTGTGTCTGAGCCCGTTGGTTCTATACAGCTGTGTCTGAGCCCGTTGGTTCTATACAGCTGTGTCTGATCCCATTGGTTCCTTAAGGATCCCCAGTCAGGACTATACAGCTGTGTCTGAGCCCATTGGTTCTATACAGCTGTGTCTGAGCCCATTGGTTCTATACAGCTGTGTCTGAGCCCGTTGGTTCTATACAGCTGTGTCTGAGCCCGTTGGTTCTATACAGCTGTGTCTGAGCCCGTTGGTTCTATACAGCTGTGTCTGATCCCGTTGGTTCTATACAGCTGTGTCTGATCCCGTTGGTTCTATACAGCTGTGTCTGAGCCCGTTGGTTCTATACAGCTGTGTCTGATCCCATTGGTTCCTTAAGGATCCCCAGTCAGGACTATACAGCTGTGTCTGATCCCGTTGGTTCTATACAGCTGTGTCTGATCCCATTGGTTCCTTAAGGATCCCCAGTCAGGACTACACAGCTGTGTCTGAGCCCGTTGGTTCCTTAAGGATCCCCAGTCAGGACTACACAGCTGTGTCTGAGCCCGTTGGTTCCTTAAGGATCCCCAGTCAGGAC
>NW_025750002.1:15000-21353 GCF_021184085.1 Oncorhynchus gorbuscha | reverse complement strand
GAGAGGATGGATGAGAGGAGAGGCACGGTGAGAGGAGAAAGGATGGATGTGAGGAGAGGAGAGAGGATGGATGAGAGGAGAGACACGATGAGAGGATGGATGAGAGGAGAGAGCACGGTGAGAGGAGAAAGGATGGATGTGAGGAGAGGAGAGAGGATGGATGAGAGGAGAGACACGGTGAGAGGATGGATGAGAGGAGAGGCACGGTGAGAGGAGAAAGGATGGATGTGAGGAGAGGAGAGAGGATGGATGAGAGGAGAGACACGGTGAGGAGGATGGATGAGAGGAGAGGCACGGTGAGAGGAGAAAGGATGGATGTGAGGAGAGGGAGAGAGGATGGATGAGAGGAGAGACACGGTGAGAGGATGGATGAGAGGAGAGACACGGTGAGAGGAGAAAGGATGGATGTGAGGAGAGGAGAGAGGATGGATGAGAGGAGAGACACGGTGAGGAGGATGGATGAGAGGAGAGGCACGGTGAGAGGAGAAAGGATGGATGTGAGGAGAGGAGAGAGGATGGATGAGAGGAGAGACACGGTGAGAGGATGGATGAGAGGAGAGGCACGGTGAGAGGAGAAAGGATGGATGTGAGGAGAGGAGAGAGGATGGATGAGAGGAGAGACACGGTGAGAGGATGGATGAGAGGAGAGGCACGGTGAGAGGAGAGGAGGATGGATGAGAGGAGAGGAGAGAGGATGGATGAGAGGAGAGGAGAGAGGATGGATGAGAGGAAAGGAGAGAGGATGGATGAGAGGAGAGAGGATGGATGAGAGGAGAGGCACGATGAGAGGATGGATGAGAGGAGAGGAGAGAGGATGGATGAGAGGAGAGAGGATGGATGAGAGGATGAATGAATAAGAGATGATGGGTTGTAGTCAGTATGTCATATGTTACTGAGGCTGATGTTGATTGAAGGGTCAATCACTGAGGCCTCTACAACACACGCACACACACACACACACACACACACACACACACACACACACACACACACACACACACACACACACACACACACACACACACACACACACACACACACACACACACACACACACACACACACACACACACACACACACACACAAGAAGGCACACACACACACACACACACACACACACACACACACACACACACACACACACACACACACACACACACACACACACACACACACACACACACACACACACACACACACATAAGCAGGCACGCACGCAGGCGCGCACACACACACACACACACACACACACACACACACACACACACACACACACACACACACACACACACACACAGATGCACTGTTCTTCTCTCCTCATCTTACAGTACCTTGCCATTTGCTTCAGTTCCCTCTCTCTCTCTTCATCCCTCGTGTTTTATTTCTCTCTCTCTTCATCCCTCGTGTTTTATTTCTCTCTCTCTTCATCCCTCGTGTTTTATTTCTCTCTCTCTTCATCCCTCGTGTTTTATTTCTCTCTCTCTTCATCCCTCGTGTTTTATTTCTCTCTCTTCATCCCTCGTGTTTTATTTCTCTCTCTCTTCATCCCTCGTGTTTTATTTCTCTCTCTCTTCATCCCTCGTGTTTTATTTCTCTCTCTCTTCATCCCTCGTGTTTTATTTCTCTCTCTCTTCATCCCTCGTGTTTTATTTCTCTCTCTCTTCATCCCTCGTGTTTTATTTCTCTCTCTTCATCCCTCGTGTTTTATTTCTCTCTCTTCATCCCTCGTGTTTTATTTCTCTCTCTTCATCCCTCGTGTTTATTTCTCTCTTCATCCCTCGTGTTTTATTTCTCTCTCTCTTCATCCCTCGTGTTTTATTTCTCTCTCTTCATCCCTCGTGTTTTATTTCTCTCTCTCTTCATCCCTCGTGTTTTATTTCTCTCTCTCTTCATCCCTCGTGTTTTATGGGGTGGCAGGTAGAACTAGAACTTAACCCACTGTTCCTAGGCCAGTTAACCCACTGTTCCTAGACCAGTTAACCCACTGTTCCTAGACCAGTTAACCCACTGTTCCTAGACCAGTTAACCCACTGTTCCTAGACCAGTTAATCCACTGTTCCTAGACCAGTTAACCCACTGTTCCTAGACCAGTTAACCCACTGTTCCTAGACCAGTTAACCCACTGTTCCTAGACCAGTTAACTAGACCGTCATTGAAAATAAGAATTTGTTCTTAACTGACTTGCCTAGTTAAATAAAGGTAAAATAAATAAAAACATTTCTCTCCCTGTTCATCCCACATGTTTTTTCTCTCTCCATCCTCTCTTCTTTCTTTCAAGAACTCCTCCCTAACCTGCGCAAATCTCCTCCTCTCCACTCCACCCCCCTGTCTCTCATTTCTTCATCGATACATCCCTCGTGTCCTTCTCTCATTTCTACATTCAAAAAATACCTCAACTACCCCCCTCCTCTCATCCTCCTCTACACTATGGGGGGGGGGGGGGGGGGGGTTACACCATGTAGTACTGGTGGGGGGGGGGGTGTTCAGCTGGAGGAAACAACATTGCTTTTCTTCTACCTTTAGAGGATAACCCGCAAGATATGGGTGTTTGCGTGCTTGTGTTTAAGTACCATTTTCTGTATTTGTGTTTGTTTGCTTGTGTGTGTGGGCGCCTTTGAGTGTGTGTGTGAGTGTGTCTGTCTGTGTGTGTATGTTTGTCACACACACACACACACACACACACACAAGCACATGAAACGACCTGAAAATAAAATAAAACTCTTGCTCAGTTGTGCACCGGGGCCAGAGGTTAATGATTTCTACAACAGACTATTTGGACCTGATGTTTATAGCTAAATGGGGTTGTAGTGTATGACAAACCGATCAAATGTACAGTTCCTTCACAGTATTCGGCCCCCTTGAAGTTTGCAACCTTTCACGCCCAATTTTTCAGTTTTTGATTTGTTAAAAAAGTTTGAAATATCCAATAAATGTCGTTCCACTTCATGATTGTGTCCCACTTGTTGTTGATTCTTCACAAAAAAATAAAGTTTTATATCTTTATGTTTGACGCCTGAAATGTGGCAAAAGGTCGCAAAGTTCAAGGGGGCCGAATACTTTCGCAAGGCACTGTATGTGTCTTATCAATGTTCCTAATGTACAGCTTCAGTGATATGGCCAGGTGTTGGAGCAGAGACAGACTGAAACCAATGCTCTCCAGGAGAATGACTGGCTACTACTGAGATTTTTCTCAATTTTGTCTATCCTTGGCTACTGGAGAACAATGAATTAGGAGAAGGACATCTGAGTCTTATTATCAACTGGAATTTTGATAGGAATCAATACAAAATAGTTTGAGAAAGAAACATTGTGTCCGAGAGTCTGTGTGTGTTGTCCTGGGGTCTGTGTCTGTTGTCCTGGGGTCTGTGTCTGTTGTCCTGGGGTCTGTGTCTGTTGTCCTGGGGTCTGTGTCTGTTGTCCTAGGGTCTGTGTCTGTTGTCCTAGGGTCTGTGTCTGTTGTCCTGGGGTCTGTGTCTGTTGTCCTGGGGTCTGTGTCTGTTGTCCTGGGGTCTGTGTCTGTTGTCCTGGGGTCTGTGTCTGTTGCCCTGGGGTCTGTGTCTGTTGTCCTGGGGTCTGTGTCTGTTGTCCTGGGGTCTGTGTCTGTTGTCCTAGGGTCTGTGTCTGTTGTCCTAGGGTCTGTGTCTGTTGTCCTGGGGTCTGTGTCTGTTGTCCTGGGGTCTGTGTCTGTTGTCCTGGGGTCTGTGTCTGTTGTCCTGGGGTCTGTGTCTGTTGTCCTGGGGTCTGTGTCTGTTGTCCTGGGGTCTGTGTCTGTTGTCCTAGGGTCTGTGTCTGTTGTCCTGGGGTCTGTGTCTGTTATTTGTGTTAGATGATTCAGGAAATTCTATAATACCTCTTACTAGTTAAACTACTACAGCTGAGGCAGTATAACACTGTAATACATATTAGCGTCACTACTGTCTGGCCCGTGAGACTTATAGTAGATGTTGTGAGAATTAATAGTAGATGTTCTGACTGTACATTATTGTCTTATAGACAGGCATCAGCAGCCAGCAGCATCTGGATGGCAAGAACCAGCTGGGTGGCATCACGCTACATCAACAGCCCTATCAGCATGTCGTGGGGACCCAGAGAACGAGCATTCACACATACTTCATCTTGACTGACAAACACGAGGGTACCTTGCAAGCCATCTGGCTCACTGGGCTGTTTTGATGAGCTTTGTCATTGGTCCCTCATCCAGTCAGGGTCTGTCAAACTTGAACACTTTTTCTACAAACGACAATCTAGGACACTGACGTTTACACAACTGAGGCGAATCCCGTGGTAGCAGAGTTGAGGGACAGAGCGTCGCATTAAACACATCTGTTTGAGAAACAGAAATATTTGTGTTTTATTTACAAAATGCCGCCAGGCAAACAGCCATGTAAAAAACAGCTGATTTTAACCCACGTTCTTTTGTCCAGGGAATTCTCTGCGTTTGGTTCTTCACATGTATCTGAATGAAGAAAGCATCATAACAAGGCACATGAAGAGCCTACCGAAAGCAGTTTCTGTTAATGATGGTGAAGGCCCTTCCACCGCTGCTAATAGTTTTGGTGATGTGCCAGCACTAAGCTCACATTGTGATTCAGCTCTATATAATAAGAGTATTGTGGATAATTGTGATTCAGCTCTATATAATAAGAGTGTCGTGGATAATTGTGATTCAGCTCTATATAATAAGAGTGTTGTGGATAATTGTGATTCAGCTCTATATAATAAGAGTGTTGTGGATCATTGTGATTCAGCTCTATATAATAAGAGTGTTGTGGATAATTGTGATTCAGCTCTATATAATAAGAGTGTTGTGGATCATTGTGATTCAGCTCTATATAATAAGAGTGTCGTGGATAATTGTGATTCAGCTCTATATAATAAGAGTGTTGTGGATCATTGTGATTCAGCTCTATATAATAAGAGTGTTGTGGATAATTGTGATTCAGCTCTATATAATAAGAGTGTTGTGGATCATTGTGATTCAGCTCTATATAATAAGAGTGTTGTGGATCATTGTGATTCAGCTCTATATAATAAGAGTATTGTGGATACTTGTGATTCAGCTCTATATAATAAGAGTATTGTGGATAATTGTGCTCAACTCAAAGCAGCAGAAGCGGGTGAAACAACAGTAACGGCTTTAGGTAGTTCCATGGAAGAGAGAGTTGATGATGATCCACAGTCAAGCTAAACAGTCAGTGAAGAAGTGTCTGTCTTTACAGGAAACTGACAACAATGATATAGATAGATCCAGTGTTTTGGACAAATAGAAAATCCTTTCAGTGTATTGAATTCTGAAACCAAAGGTTGAAATATTTCTCAGAGAGAAGAGGATCTGTAGATCCAGTTGAATATGTTTTTGGCGCAGGATTTGACACGCGATGCAAGGGAATCACTGGGACGTATGACCAGGTTATTGTTACAGATACATTAATGAACATACCCATTTTTGTTGACGTTTAGAGTCCATTTACAAAAATGCACACGTAAATTAAATGTGGCAGCCTGTGGATGGTCCCAAAGAAAGTCGACTTCGACCTGGGTGATGGATCGTTAAGAAACATTCTCTATTCTCAGAAGAGACTCGTGCTCTATTCTCAGAAGAGACTCGTGCTCTATTCTCAGAAGAGACTCGTGCTCTATTCTCAGAAGAGACTCGTGCTCTATTCTCAGAAGAGACTCGTGCTCTATTCTCAGAAGAGACTCGTGCTCTATTCTCAGAAGAGACTCGTGCTCTATTCTCAGAAGAGACTCGTGCTCTATTCTCAGAAGAGACTCGTGCTCTATTCTCAGAAGAGACTCGTGCTCTATTCTCAGAAGAGACTCGTGCTCTATTCTCAGAAGAGACTCGTGCTCTATTCTCAGAAGAGACTCGTGCTCTATTCTCAGAAGAGACTCGTGCTCTATTCTCAAAAGAGACTTGTGCTCTATTCTCAAGAGACTTGTGCTCTATTCCTAGAAGAGACTCGTGCTCTATTCTCAGAAGAGACTCGTGCTCTATTCTCAGAAGAGACTCGTGCTCTATTCTCAGAAGAGACTCGTGCTCTATTCTCAGAAGAGACTCGTGCTCTATTCTCAGAAGAGACTCGTGCTCTATTCTCAGAAGAGACTCGTGCTCTCATTCTCAGAAGAGACTTCGTGCTCTATTCCTCAGAAGAGACTCGTGCTCTATTCTCAGAAGAGACTCGTGCTCTATTCTCAGAAGAGACTCGTGCTCTATTTTCAGAAGAGACTCTGCTCTATTCTCAGAAGAGACTCGTGCTCTATTCTCAGAAGAGACTCGTGCTCTATTCTCAGAAGAGACTCGTGCTCTATTCTCAGAAGAGACTCGTGCTCTATTCTCAGAAGAGACTCG
>NW_025750002.1:0-10000 GCF_021184085.1 Oncorhynchus gorbuscha | reverse complement strand
GCGGGCTGTCATTACTGAGAATTTGCTTCCATCTGGCCATTTTACCATAAATGCCTGATTGGTGGAGTGCTGCACAGATGGTTGTCCTTCTGGTAGGTTCTCCCATCTCCTCAGAGGAACTCTGTCAGAGTGACCATTAGGTTCTTGGTCACCTCCCTGACCAGGCCTCTTCTCCCCCAATTGCTCAGTTTTGCCAGGTGGCCATCTCTAGGAAGAGTCTTTGTTGCTACAAGCCGCGGTGGAGGCCGCGGTGAAGGCCGCGGTGGAGGCCACGGTGGAGACCACGGTGTTCTTGGTTAGTGCAGAAATGTTTTGGTATCCTTCCCCACATCTGTGCCTCGATACAATCCTGTCTCGGAGCTCTACGGACAATTCCTTCGACCTCACGGCTTGGTTTTTGCTCTGACATGCACTGTCAACTGTGGGACGTTATATAGACAGGTGTGTGCCTTTCCAAATCATGTCCAATCAATTGAATTTACCAGAAGTGGACTCCAATCAAGTTGTAGAAACATCTTAAGGATGATCAATGGAAACAGGATGCATCTGAGCTCAATTTCGAGTCTCATAGCAAATGGTAAATAAGGTATTGTTTTTTTTCTGTTATTCTAAAACTCCTTGTTCCCCACTTTGTCATTATGGGATTTTGTGATGTCATTATGGGGTATTGTGATGTCATTATGGGGTATTGTGATGTCATTATGGGATTTTGCGATGTCATTATGGGGTATTGTGATGTCATTATGGGATATTGTGTGTAGATTGCTGAGGATTTATTTTTTTCTTAATCTATTTTAGAATAAGGCTGTAACGTAACAAAATGTGGAAAGAGTCAAGGGGTCTGAATACTTTCTGAAGGCACTGTAAACAGATCTTAATTTGACCAGTTTCTCCATGGAAGAAAATGTATCCTGCATCAGGAGGATTTGATTATATATATATATATCATTTAAAAAAACATGAAAATGCTAAATTAGTTTAGATCGGCTGTGGGTTTCAGGGAATGTATGTTTCTACTAGGGTACTTTTTGATTTTCATGACAACAGAGTGATCAAATTAAGATACTACATCTGTATTTCTCTCCCCACTTCTCCCATCCCTCCTCCTCATCCCTCCACAGAACAACCAGTTGGAGTTCCTGGAGGATGATCTGTTTGTGGACCTGCTGAACCTCACCCACCTCTTCCTCCATGGCAACAAGCTCTGGTCCCTCCACCAGAACACATTCAGGGGACTGGGAGTCCTGGACCGCCTCTTACTACACCAGAACCGGCTACAGGTACAGACACTCCAAAGTCTTTCTTTTTTCCCTTTTTTTAACACTGAAGCTGTGTACTAGAGTCTGCAGAATTAGAGCTAGGCCAGCCAGCCCACCAGACACACCAAAGTCAGGACTACCAGACAGCCCCAAAGTCAGGACTACCAGACAGCCCCAAAGTCAGGACTACCAGACAGCCCCAAAGTCAGGACTACCAGACAGCCCCAAAGTCAGGACTACCAGACAGCCCCAAAGTCAGGACTACCAGACAACCCCAAAGTCAGGACTACCAGACAGCCCCAAAGTCAGGACTACCAGACAGCCCCAAAGTCAGGCCCTCCAGACAACCCCAAAGTCAGGACTACCAGACAGCCCAAAGTCAGGACTACCAGACAGCCCCAAAGTCAGGCCCTCCAGACAACCCCAAAGTCAGGACTACCAGACAGCCCCAAAGTCAGGACTACCAGACAGCCCCAAAGTCAGGACTACCAGACAACCCCAAAGTCAGGACCTCTAGACAGCCCACCAGACACCACTAAGTCAGACAACCAGCCAGCCCACCAGACACCCCAAAGTCAAGACCACCACAGAGCCAAGAACTCTTTCACCCCTAATTCAGTCTTTCACTTGGATAAGATGTTGAACTATTCCTTGCACTTCATCACCAGGGATTTTTACATTTGGTCTATTACTGGTCTATTACTGGTCTATTACTGGTGTATTACTGGTGTATTACTGGTGTATTGCTGGTCTATTGCTGGTCTATTGCTGGTCTATTGCTGGTCTATTGCTGGTCTATTGCTGGTCTATTGCTGGTCTATTGCTGGTCTATTGCTGGTCTATTGCTGGTCTATTGCTATTGCTGGTCTATTGCTGGTCTATTGCTGGTCTATTGCTGGTCTATTGCTGGTCTATTACTGGTGTATTACTGGTGTATTACTGGTGTATTACTGGTGTATTGCTCTTCCTATTGGAATGGGGATTTTGTGTGTATGTACATTGCCTCTAAAATAATTTAATCAAGTACAGAAAATAATATAGAATAGTTGAGGATATTAATATGGCATTTAGCATCAATGGTTTCGATCTAATGCAGTGGTCCACCGTCTGGGTTCCACGACCTGAGTCGCCTCACCACCTCTACCTGTTCAACAACTCTCTGACTGAGCTGTCTGGGGCCAGCCTGGCTCTGCTGTCTTCCCTGGAGTACCTCAGACTCAACAACAACCCTGGGAGTGTGACTGCAAGGTGGATTCCAAAACACACAACTTGGTTTTTCAGCTAGCCAATATACTTTCACTATAGACTCATATTCTGACCATCTCCCCTTTTTGTGCTTGTTTCATGTGCTATTTTGATTGCTTTTTAGTCTTTTTTTTCATTTAATCTTTTTCAAATCAAATCAAATTGTATTTATTTATTATTTTTATTATAATAATTATTATTATATTTATTAGTATTATTATTATTTATATATTATTAGTATTTATTTATTTATGTTACATTTACATTTAAGTCATTTATTATTTATTAGTATTTATTAATTATAATAATTTATTTATTTATCTTATTATTTATTAGTATTTATTTATTTACTATTATTATTTTTATTTATTATTACTATTATTTATGTATTTATCCTATTATTTATTAGTATTTATTTATTTACTATTATTATTTATTATTATTAGTATTATTATTTTTATTTACTATTATTATTTATTATTATTATTATTATTATTTTATTTATTATTAGTATTAGTATTTATTTATTAGTATTTATTTATTTACTATTATTATTTTTCATTATTAGTAATATTATTTTTATTTACTATTATTATTTTTTATTATTATTATAATTAGTATTATTATTTATTATTATTATTTGTATTATTATTTTTTATTTACTATTATTATTTATTAGTAGTAGTATTATGAGTATTAGTATTTATTTATTATTATTAGTAGTATTATTATTTATTGATTTACTATTATTATGTTTTATTATTAGTATTATTATTATTTATCTATTTACTAGTATTATTTATTATTATTAGTATTATTATTATTTATCTATTTACTAGTATTATTTATTATTAGTAGTATTAATAATAATTAGTATTATTTATTATTATTTATTATTAGTAGTATTAATAATAATTAGTATTATTTATTATTATTTATTATTAGTAGTATTAATAATAATTAGTATTATTTATTATTATTTATTATTAGTAGTATTAATAATAATTAGTATTATTTATTATTATTAGTATTAGTATTTATTTATGTATTATTATTTATCTATTTACTAGTATTATTTATTATTATTAGTATTAATAATAATTAGTATTATTTATTATTAGTATTATTATTTATTTATTATTATTATTAATTTATTATTAGTATTATTATTTATTCATCTTATTATTTATTAGTATTTATTTATTATTATTTGTTATTATTATTATTATTATTATTATTATTTAGGTATTTATTTATTATTATTTATCTTATTGTACTTTAATGTAATCTGTCCTTGGGTGTTTTTAAAGGCATGCATTATTAAATTAAATTGATTGTCTATTATTAAATTATTATTATTAAAAGGCATTATCGTAAGTCGTTATCCAGGCTCTGCCACTGTGGGTGTGGCTGCGTAGGTTCCGGGGCTCTACGTCGGTGCTGGAGTGCCTCCTCCTGAGCTCCAGGGCCGGGACCTCAAGGGCTTGAGAAAGAGGGATCTTCACCCAGCTGTTCAGCAGGAGAAGCCCGGGGAGGTGGTGTCGTAGGCGGAGAGGCCGGGCTGGGGGAGTCCCAGACGAAAGAGGAGGACTGTCGACTCCATCACAGGAACCACAAGCACCGCCATAACCACCACCAGCACCCACACCTCCCACACAGGGACCAGAACAACAGGGACCTGTCACCTTCGCCCCTACCCTTACCCCTTCCCAGGCCGCCCAAGGGGAGTCACAGGAACTGTACCCGGGGTCGCAAAGGGGGTCAGAACGAGGTGCAGGTACTGAGGGAGGAGGAGGACTACACCCCTGGAGGGAATAAATACAACCCCTCCGCCCCCCCTCGCAGGAGGAACAAGTGTGTCCCCATGACATCAGTTGGCCCGCCCAGTGGGGTCAAGAGAGCCAATAGTAACGTGGCGTCCTGCCCCGCTGGGACTTTTCTCTGCATCCTGTTGGCTGTGCTGCTGTCACTCAGCTGAGACTGAGTTTACATGTAGCTAATGTTTTATCAACAACACCCTACAGGACAGTTCAGCACATACACTTTGTGACTGACCAGCTCTGGCTCCTGCACTGAGGTGTGTGTGTTTGTGTGTTGAAGTGTTCTCTGTTGATGCGTTCATTTTAACTGAAGCTTAGCCAGTGGAATTACACCGCCGCTCTTGATGATGTCATAAAGGGAGCGCTAGTCTCACCTCCAGGGGTTCTGATTTTGTGGTTGATTGAATTGAGAATACAAGAAGAAGAAGAATACTACTATAGCCATATTACCTGAGAGGATACCTCAACCATGATGATAACATGACCCTAACACGTTGTTGACATACTAGAAAAACATCCCTAAAATGTCAACTGGCCCTAACCTGCTGCCCATATTAAACTGTGTTAGCCGAGGTTACCTGCTGCCCATATTAAACTGTGTTACTGACCCAACACCTTAACTAACCTGCTAGGTTACCTCCTAACCTCTAGGTTACCTGCCCCATATTAAACTGTGTTACTGACCCAACACTCCTAACCGCTAGGTTACTAACTGTGTTACTGACCCAACACTCCTAACCTCTAGGTTACCTGTTGCCCATATTAAACTGTGTTGACCCAACACTCCTGTAGGTTACCTGCAATTAAACTGTGTTACTGACCCAACACTAACCTCTAGGTTACCTGCTGCCCATATTAAACTGTGTTACTGGACCCAACACTCCTAACCTCTAGGTTACCTGCTGCCCATATTAAACTGTGTTACTGACCCAACACTCCTAACCTGTAGTGTTACTGACTCCTAACCTCTAGGTTACTGCCCATATTAAACTGTGTTACTGACCCAACACTCCTAACCTCTAGGTTACCTGCTGCCCATATTAAACTGTGTTACTGACCCAACACTCCTAACCGCTAGGTTACCTGCAGGTGTTACTGACCCAACACTCCTAACCTCTAGGTTACCTGCTGCCCATATTAAACTGTGTTACTGACCCAACACTCCTAACCGCTAGGTTACCTGCAGCCCATATTAAACTGTGTTACTGACCCACACTCTAACCTCTAGGTTACCTGCTGCCCATATTAAACTGTGTTACTGACCCAACACTCCTAACTCTAGGTTACCTGCTGCCCATATTAAACTGTGTTACTGACCCAACACTCCTAACCTGTAGGTTACCTGCTGCCCATATTAAACTGTGTTACTGACCCAACACTCCTAACCTCTAGGTTACCTGCTGCCCATATTAAACTGTGTTACTGACCCAACACTCCTAACCTCTAGGTTACCTGCTGCCCATATTAAACTGTGTTACTGACCCAACACTCCCTAACCTCTAGGTTACCTGCTGCCCATATTAAACTGTGTTACTGACCCAACACTCCTAACCTCTAGGTTACCTGCAGCCCAAAGTGTGTTTGTAGCTAATCTACAGTACAGTGTTGTTTATGTAAACAGTCTCCATGTCTTTATTGAGGCTTTCAAAAAGCTCCCTGGTCTTTGAAGGTTGAATCAGTGCTTGAAATGCAATACTTGACTTTTAGATCTTACAGATGTTGTATGTATGGTGGACAGAGGAGAGAGTAGCGATTCAAAAATCATGTCAGCCCACATCATTTCACACAGAGTGAGTCCATGTAACTTATTGTGGGAGTTGTCAAAGCTGGAAATCTGACACGATATCAAAGTGTGAACCACGCCTCGTTTTGATAAAAAATAAACAATTTTAAAGCTGGGGGATGGGCATGGAGAAATGTAACCACTTTCAAATTCATGGACAGAGCCATTGATGCAAGGAATGACCTTCCATGATTTCAAAATGATAGTTGTAGCACGTGTTTTGAGGTTTATACAGTGTTTGTTTTGAGGCTATACAGTGTTTGTTTTGAGGCTATGCAGTGTTTGTTTTGAGGCTATGCAGTGTTTGTTTTGAGGTTTATACAGTGTTTGTTTTGAGGCTATGCAGTGTTTGTTTTGAGGCTATGCAGTGTTTGTTTTTTGAGGCTATGCAGTGTTTGTTTTGAGGCTATGCAGTGTTTGTTTTGAGGCTATGCAGTGTTTGTTTTGAGGCTATGCAGTGTTTGTTTTGAGGCTATGCAGTGTTTGTTTTGAGGCTATACAGTATTTGTTTTGAGGCTATACAGTATTTGTTTTGAGGCTGCAGCAGTGTTTGTTTTGAGGCTATGCCAGTGTTTGTTTTGAGGCTATGCAGTGTTTGTTTTGAGGTTATGCAGTGTTTGTTTTGAGGCTATACAGTGTTTGTTTACATTTACATCATTTACAAACATTGAAAACTAAGCTCATGAAGCATTCTACATTAATCAATGGGAATATAATATATATATATATATGGTGGTCCTGTAGCTCAGTTGGTAGAGCATGGCGCTTGTAACGCCAGGAAGTGGGTTCAATCCCCCGGGACCACCCATACGTAGAATGTATGCACACATGACTGTAAGTCGCGGATAAAAGCGCCTGCTAAATGGCATATATTATTATTATATTATATAATTCATTTATAAGTCCAAAAATGTGTCATAATTTAAGTCACATTTTATCCTGAACTAAAGGGAGTGAATACGTATGCAAATAATATATTTTAAGTTATTGAAATTGTATTCCTTTGTAAACATTGGTAGAATTACATTTCAACTTTGACATAATGGAGCATTTTGTGTAGATCAATAACAAAAAAAAAAAAATCTGAATTAATAAATCCCTTTCAATTTCAATTTGTAACGCAACAAAGTCCAAGGGGGGTGAATTCTTGTCATACGCACTGTATAAGCTATTCTAGTTGTGGAGACCCGCTGGGAGACAGACGTAAATTCAACGTCTTTTCCATGTCATTTCATTAAAATGATGTGGAAACAATGTTGATTCAACCAGTGTGTGGGAGAGGTTAGTGCCTACGACAAGCCTAGATGCCCAAGAGGCTCAAAGCCCAGAAGTCAGAGGTCAATGATAGCTAAGAGGGGAGTTGAGAGGTTATTTAACCTCTCCAATAGCCTCATGTCTTGTTGTAGAGCCACATATGAACATACATGTAAATGGGGCATTTCAACATCAGTCAGAGAGGAATAATGAAGGAATGATGGAATGAGTATTTAGTACTCCAATGAGAAGAGAGCATGGATTTAACTGCTGCTTCAGGTGCAGTCCTCATTCTGGAATGTTGTGAGTGTTCTAAACTACACAATGGATCTGAGAATGTTGTGAGTGTTCTAAACTACACAATGGATCTGAGAATGTTGTGAGTGTTCTAAACTACACAATTGATCTGAGAATGATCTGAGTGTTCTAAAATACACAATGGTTTTAGAATGTTGTGAGTGTTCTAAACTACACAATGGATCTGAGAATGTTTGAGTGTTCTAAACTACACAAAGGATCTGAGAGACTGAACATGGAACGTTCTGATTCTACTGAACTGCTGCTATGTTTGAGGAGACAGAGAGCTCTGGAACTCTCCTCGTGATTCTGGTACCTTCTTTAGGATAAGGAATCTTCTTCATGTTTCTGAAATCGTCTTCATGTTTCTTGAACTCTCTTCGTGATTCACAAACATTCCGTGTTCTGGAACTCTTATTCATGGTTCTAGAACCTTCTTCAGGATCTGGAACTCTTCTTCGTGGAGAGGTGATAAAGGGACAGGTGACAGAGGGCCCACAAGGCTCCTTGTGGCCTGGAGGGGTAACAACAACCTCCCCAGCCTTGCCCAGCCCTGTCCAGTCCTACACTCACCAAGCTGTCCTCACAGTGACGGATGTCTCTGTAGAACAGTGGTCTCCAACCCTGGTCCTGGAGATATACAGAGCTTTTGTTCCAGCCCCGCACTAACAGACCTGATTCAACTAATCCTGTGTTTCTCAATTCATTCCTGTGGGAACAACGAGAGATTTTGTTCTCGCCTTGCACTGATTCGGCTAGTGCAGGGGGTTGACAAACTACGGCCCTATGAAATGTTCACAGAGAGGGAATTTTTTGTTCGTTTTTTTTTTTAAACACTCCAGGCCTTGATCATCTCTAACTAAATAGAGAGTATCTCCGCATCAGTCAAAGCGTTGTCTGCTGATATGATGCCCGTCTGTCTCACCCAGGTAGAGAAGTGCAACTGAAGCACAACATTTGTCTGAAGCTGAGTAGAAATTACAATAGATTTGCGTTTACAAAACGCAACAAGATATTTCTTATGCGTTTTACCTTATTTAATTTTTTTCTTTCCTGCGTGACAAATAAACAATTCTGCATTAACACAACTCCTAAGTTTAACTTGCTAATTAATTAAGTGACTGAATGAATAAGGTGATTGGACATTATGTAGTGTTGGCTTTCTGCCGTGTTGGAGAAGCCAAAACCCTTTTGGATTAATCATTTGTACAGCTGCCACTGCAATCTTTTGATTTCCTGACTTTTTTTCTCTTCTCCTTCCTCTGCTTGTCTGCTCCTCCCCCATCTTCTTCTCCTAGCAGAGCAGGCAGGCCCGTTGCCCCAGCGACTCCAGACTCCACGCAGACACTGTGTGTACCGACACGTGCTGCTCCAGAGTCAGTACTGTTCATTTGCATAGTGTCTCTCGTTCACATTCCCCTCGTAAAAGTTCAAACTCTACCTATGTATGAGGAACTTTATAAGTTGGACTGCCGTTCGCGCTCGTTAGAATATTTAGCTAGCAGGCTCCATGGAAATTGCTATTACTTGTGCTAATTTTGTTAGCATTCTGGTAATAGACCCCTAATGGAGTTTTTTTTGCCCCTCCCACACGCACATCGAGGCCGGTAATACGTTAAATCCCAGGATAATAGTCTGGATACCATCCGACTCTAGTGGTGACTCAGTTCTGATTAGTTGAATCAGGTGTGGTTCGTGCACTTCCTGCTGTGTGTCTCCAGGACAAGAGTGGACGCTGCGGCAGACAGTATTTGTACCGCTGTAAAAAAAAATCCTTGAGGTGATGCTATCTAAAATGACCTCTGTGTCCGTTCGTTGATGTGAGGGTGACGTTTGTAACCACGGAGGAACTGGCTCGGTCCTTTCTGTCCTGTTAGTCTGTCGGCAGTCTGTTAACAGTCTGTTTGCGGCCTGTCTGCAGTCTTCAGTCTGTTTGCGGCCTGCTGGCAGTCTGTTAGCAGTCTGTTTGCGGCCTGCTGGCAGTCTGTTAGCAGTCTGTTTGCGGCCTGCTGGCAGTCTGTTAGCAGTCTGTTTGCGGCCTGCTGGCAGTCTGTTAGCAGTCTGTTTGCGGCCTGCTGGCAGTCTGTTAGCAGTCTGTTTGCGGCCTGCTGGCAGTCTGTTTGCAGTCTGTTTGCGGCCTGTTAGCAGTCTGTTAGCAGTCTGTTTGCGGCCTGCTGGCAGTCTGTTTGCAGTCTGTTTGCGGCCTGCTGGCAGTCTGTTTGCAGTCTGTTTGCGGCCTGTTAGCAGTCTGTTAGCAGTCTGTTAGCAGTCTGTTTGCAGTCTGTTTGCAGTCTGTTTGCAGTCTGTTAGCAGTCTGTTAGCAGTCTGTTAGCAGTCTGTTA
>NW_025750001.1:0-21354 GCF_021184085.1 Oncorhynchus gorbuscha | reverse complement strand
GTTGAAGTGCTGTTGTTGTGTTGTTGAAGTGCTGTTGTTGTGTTGTTGAAGTGCTGTTGTTGTGTTGTTGAAGTGCTGTTGTGTTGTGAAGTGCTGTTGTTGTGTTGTTGAAGTGCTGTTGTTGTGTTGAAGTGCTGTTGTTGTGTTGTTGAAACGCTGTTGTGTTGTTGAAGTGCTGTTGTGTTGTTGAAGTGCTGTTGTTGTGTTGTTGAAACGCTGTTGTTGTGTTGTTGTGTTGTTGAAGTGCTGTTGTTGTGTTGTGAAGTGCTGTTGTTGTGTTGTTGTTGTGTTGTTGAAGTGCTGTTGTTGTGTTGTTGAAACGCTGTTGTGTTGTTGAAGTGCTGTTGTGTTGAAGTGCTGTTGTTGTGTTGTTGTGTTGTTGAAACGCTGTTGTGTTGTTGAAGTGCTGTTGTTGTGTTGTTGTGTTGTTGAAACGCTGTTGTTGTGTTGTTTAAATGCTGTTGTTGTGTTGTTGTGTTGGTGAAGTGCTGTTGTTGTGTTGTTGAAGTGCTGTTGTTGTGTTGTTTAAATGCTGTTGTTGTGTTGTTGTGTTGTTTAAATGATGTTGTTGTGTTGTTGAAGTGCTGTTGTTGTGTTGTTGAAGTGCTGTTGTTGTGTTGTTGAAGTGCTGTTGTTGTGTTGTTGTGTTGTGTTGTTGTGTTGTTGTGTTGTTGTTGAAATGCTGTTGTTGTGTTGTTGAAGTACTGTGTTGTTTGAAGTAGTGCTGTTGAAGTGTTGTTGAAGTGCTGTTGTTGTGTTGTTGAAGTGTTGTTGTGTTGTTGAAGTGCTGTTGTTGTGTTGTTGAAGTGCTGTTGTTGTGGTGTTGTGTTGTTGAAATGCTGTTGTGTTGTTGAAAAATGCTGTTGTGTTGTTGAAATGCTGTTGTTGTAAGTATTTGTTGTGTTGTTGAAATGCTGTTGTTGTGTTGTTGAAGTGCTGTTGTGGTGTTGAAGTGCTGTTGTTGTGTTGTGCTGTGTTGTTTAAATGCTGTTGTGTTGTTGTTGAAGTGCTGTTGTGTTGTTGTTGAAGTGCTGTTGTTGTGTTGTTTAAATGCTGAGTGCTCCTGCCAACCTGGTGCGTGTAGAAATGGGTAACAATAGATTTCAGGCTGTAAACTTGAAATAACAATACTAATTGTTTGTTCTTTCTTAAGCTACCTGGTTTCATTTAGAGTTAGTATGTTGTTTGTTGTTAGTATGTTGCCTGTTGAAATGTTGAACATGATTTGAAATCCCGTTATGCCCTCCGACATGTTTCAAGCCAACCACCATAGTCAATGTACACAAGAAAATGAAGGTAACCTGCCTAAATGACAACCACCCCATAGCACTCATGTCGGTAGCAGTGAAGTGCTTTGAAAGGCTGGTCATGGCTCACATCAATGCCATCATCCCAAACCCTAGACCTCCAGTTCACATACCGATGCAACAGATCAACAGATGCTGGAGATTCCACACTGCCCTTCCCACCTGGACAAGAGGAACACTTATGCTGTTCATTGACTACAGCTCAGCGTTCATCACCATAATGCCCACAAAGCTCATCACTAAGCTTAGGACCCTGAGACTAAACACCTCCCTTTGCAAGGACCGTGCCCCAGGACTACCTGACATGATGGCTCCTTGCTGTCCCCAGTCCACCTGACTGTGCTGCTGCTCCAGTTTCAACTGTTCTGCCTTATTATTATTCGACCATGCTGGTCATTTATGAACATTTGAACATCTTGGTCATGTTCTGTTATAATCTCTACCGCACAGCCAGAAGAGGACTGGCCACCCCACATAGCCCGGTTCCTCTCTAGGTTTCTTCCTGGTTTTGGCCTTTCTAGGAGTTTTTCCTAGCCACCGTGCTTTTTTACACCTGCATTGTTTGCTGTTTGGGGTTTTAGGCTGGGTTTCTGAACAGCACTTTGAGATATCAGCTGATGTACGAAGGGCTATATAAATAAATTTGATTTGATGATGTCGTTGTTAGATGACTGGTATGATGTAGTTATTGGATGACTGGTATGATGTCGTTGTTAGATGACTGGTATGATGTCGTTATTAGATGACTGGTATGATGTAGTTGTTGGATGACTGGTATGATGTAGTCTATTAGATGACTGGTATGATGTAGTCTATTAGATGACTGGTATGATGTAGTCTATTGGATGACTGGTATGATGTAGTCTATTAGATGACTGGTATGATGTAGTCTATTAGATGACTGGTATGATGTAGTTGTTGGATGACTGGTATGATGTAGTTGTTGGATGACTGGTATGATGTCGTTGTTGGATGACTGGTATGATGTAGTCTATTAGATGACTGGTATGATGTAGTCTATTAGATGACTGGTATGATGTAGTTGTTGGATGACTGATATGATGTAGTTGTTGGATGACTGGTATGATGTAGTCTGTTGATGACTGGTATGATGTAGTCTATTAGATGACTGGTATGATGTCGTCTGTTGGATGACTGGTATGATGTAGTCTATTAGATGACTGGTATGATGTAGTTGTTAGATGACTGGTATGATGTAGTCTGTTAGATGACTGGTATGATGTAGTCTATTAGATGACTGGTATGATGTAGTCTATTAGATGACTGGTATGATGTAGTCTATTAGATGACTGGTATGATGTAGTCTATTAGATGACTGGTATGATGTAGTTTGTTGGATGACTGGTATGATGTCGTCTGTTGGATGACTGGTATGATGTAGTCTATTGGATGACTGGTATGATGTAGTCTATTAGATGACTGGTATGATGTCGTTGTTGGATGACTGGTATGATGTAGTTGTTGGATGACTGGTATGATGTCGGGATGTTGGATGACTGGTATGATGTCGTTGTTGGATGACTGGTATGATGTAGTCTATTAGATGACTGGTATGATGTAGTCTATTAGATGACTGGTATGATGTAGTTGTTGGATGACTGGTATGATGTCGTTGTTGGATGACTGGTATGATGTCGTTGTTGAATGGGAGTCTATTAGATGACTGGTATGATGTCGTTATTGGATGACTGGTATGATGTAGTCTATTAGATGACTGGTATGATGTAGTCTATTAGATGACTGGTATGATGTAGTCTATTGATGACTGGTATGATGTAGTCTATTAGATGACTGGTATGATGTAGTCTATTAGATGACTGGTATGATGTAGTTGTTAGATGACTGGTATGATGTAGTTGTTGATGACTGGTATGATGTCGTTGTTGGATGACTGGTATGATGTAGTTGTTGGATGACTGGTATGATGTAGTTATTGGATGACTGGTATGATGTCTTGTTGGAGGACTGGTATGATGTAGTTATTAGATGACTGGTATGATGTAGTTATTAGATGACTGGTATGATGTAGTCTATTAGATGACTGGTATGATGTAGTCTATTAGATGACTGGGTATGATGTCGTTGTTAGATGACTGGTATGATGTAGTCTATTAGATGACTGGTATGATGTAGTCTATTAGATGACTGGTATGATGTCGTTGTTAGATGACTGGTATGATGTAGTCTATTAGATGACTGGTATGATGTAGTTGTTGGATGACTGGTATGATGTAGTTATTGGATGACTGGTATGATGTCATTGTTAGATGACTGGTATGATGTAGTCTATTAGATGACTGGTATGATGTAGTCTATTAGATGACTGGTATGATGTCGTTGTTAGATGACTGGTATGATGTAGTTGTTGGATGACTGGTATGATGTCATTGTTGGATGACTGGTATGATGTAGTCTATTAGATGACTGGTATGATGTAGTCTATTAGATGACTGGTATGATGTAGTTGTTGGATGACTGGTATGATGTAGTCTGTTGGATGACTGGTATGATGTAGTTGTTAGATGACTGGTATGATGTAGTCTATTAGATGACTGGTATGATGTCGTTGTTGGATGACTGGTATGATGTCGTTGTTAGGATGACTGGTATGATGTAGTTGTTGGATGACTGGTATGATGTCATTGTTGGATGACTGGTATGATGTAGTCTATTAGATGACTGGTATGATGTAGTTGTTGGATGACTGGTATGATGTAGTCTGTTGGATGACTGGTATGATGTAGTCTATTAGATGACTGGTATGATGTAGTTGTTGGATGACTGGTATGATGTAGTCTATTAGATGACTGGTATGATGTAGTTATTAGATGACTGGTATGATGTAGTTGTTGATGACTGGTATGATGTAGTCTATTAGATGACTGGTATGATGTAGTTGTTGGATGACTGGTATGATGTAGTCTATTAGATGACTGGTATGATGTAGTTGTTGGATGACTGGTATGATGTAGTCTATTAGATGACTGGTATGATGTAGTTGTTGGATGACTGGTATGATGTAGTTGTTGATGACTGGTATGATGTAGTCTATTAGATGACTGGTATGATGTAGTTGTTGGATGACTGGTATGATGTAGTCTATTAGATGACTGGTATGATGTAGTTGTTGGATGACTGGTATGATGTAGTCTATTAGATGACTGGTATGATGTAGTTATTAGATGACTGGTATGATGTCGTTGTTGGATGACTGGTATGATGTCGTTGTTGAATGGGAGTCTATTAGATGACTGGTATGATGTAGTCTATTAGATGACTGGTATGATGTAGTCTATTAGATGACTGGTATGATGTCGTTGTTGAATGGGAGTCTATTAGATGACTGGTATGATGTAGTCTATTAGATGACTGGTATGATGTAGTCTATTAGATGACTGGTATGATGTCGTTGTTGGATGACTGGTATGATGTCGTTGTTGGATGACTGGTATGATGTAGTCTATTAGATGACTGGTATGATGTAGTTGTTGGATGACTGGTATGATGTAGTCTGTTGGATGACTGGTATGATGTAGTCTATTAGATGACTGGTATGATGTAGTCTATTAGATGACTGGTATGATGTAGTCTATTAGATGACTGGTATGATGTAGTCTATTAGATGACTGGTATGATGTAGTCTATTAGATGACTGGTATGATGTCGTTATTGGATAACTGGTGTGATGTAGTTGTTAGATGACTGGTATGATGTAGTCTATTAGATGACTGGTATGATGTCGTTGTTAGATGACTGGTATGATGTAGTCTATTAGATGACTGGTATGATGTAGTCTATTAGATGACTGGTATGATGTAGTTGTTAGATGACTGGTATGATGTAGTCTATTAGATGACTGGTATGATGTCGTTGTTAGATGACTGGTATGATGTAGTCTATTAGATGACTGGTATGATGTAGTCTATTAGATGACTGGTATGATGTAGTTGTTAGATGACTGGTATGATGTCGTTGTTAGATGACTGGTATGATGTAGTCTATTAGATGACTGGTATGATGTAGTTGTTAGATGACTGGTATGATGTAGTCTGTTAGATGACTGGTATGATGTAGTCTATTAGATGACTGGTATGATGTAGTCTATTGGATGACTGGTATGATTAGATGACTGGTATGATGTAGTTGTTAGATGACTGGTATGATGTAGTTGTTAGATGACTGGTATGATGTAGTCTATTGTTGACTGGTATGATGTCTGGATGACTGGTTATGATGTAGTCTATTAGATGACTGGTATGATGTAGTTATTAGATGACTGGTATGATGTAGTTGTTGGATGACTGGTATGATGTAGTTATTGATGACTGGTATGATGTCGTTGTTAGATGACTGGTTATGATGTAGTCTATTAGATGACTGGTATGATGTAGTCTATTAGATGACTGGTATGATGTAGTCTATTAGATGACTGGTATGATGTAGTTGTTAGATGACTGGTATGATGTAGTCTATTAGATGACTGGTATGATGTAGTTGTTAGATGACTGGTATGATGTAGTTGTTGGATGACTGGTATGATGTAGTCTATGATGACTGGTATGATGTAGTCTATTAGATGACTGGTATGATGTAGTTGTTAGATGACTGGTATGATGTAGTTGTTGGATGACTGGTATGATGTAGTCTATTAGATGACTGGTATGATGTCGTTGTTGGATGACTGGTATGATGTAGTTGTTGGATGACTGGTATGATGTAGTCTGTTAGATGACTGGTATGATGTCGTCTATTAGATGACTGGTATGATGTAGTCTATTAGATGACTGGTATGATGTAGTTGTTGGATGACTGGTATGATGTAGTTATTGGATGACTGGTATGATGTAGTCTATTAGATGACTGGTATGATGTAGTCTATTAGATGACTGGTATGATGTAGTCTATTAGATGACTGGTATGATGTAGTCTATTAGATGACTGGTATGATGTAGTTATTAGATGACTGGTATGATGTAGTTGTTAGATGACTGGTATGATGTAGTTGTTGGAAGTATATTATATGTTTCGATATTCAATATTTTTCATTGTTTATTTTATTATTATTATTTTTAAATAAATACAACTCTAATATCTCTACTGCTGTACATATGTCTATGTGTATATTGTGTAAATTCAGTATGTACAGACTGCCTTTGGCCCATGCACACAAACACATATCTCTGGCTGAAGCTGACAGATTCTGACACACCGGGGCATCAATCGACTGTAGGGGGTTTATTGTGTTAGTGCACCTGAATGCCTGAAACACAGTTGATGGGAGCCGTCCTGTTGCTGTTGAGTTGTTCCTGGAGTACATGGAAATGCAAAGGGCATCACTGTGCTCTACTTCTTTTTCTCAAAGTATTTCAAATGCTTTTTGACTGAGCAAATGAATGATATCATGAAATACTCCCTAACGACCTCATTTGGTTTAGACTGGCACAACTACAGTGACACATTTAAAACACTTTAGTTTGGTTTGATATTGTGATGTGGTTGGCAAACAGATCTCATTTGGTTTAGATTGGCACAACTACAGTGACACATTTAAAACACTTTAGTTTGGTTTGATATTGTGATGTGGTTGGCAAACAGATCTCATTTGGTTTAGACTGGCACAACTACAGTGACACATTTAAAACACTTTAGTTTGGTTTGATATTGTGATGTGGTTGGCAAACAGATCTCATTTGGTTTAGATTGGCACAACTACAGTGACACATTTAAAACACTTTAGTTTGGTTTGATATTGTGATGTGGTTGGCAAACAGATCTCATTTGGTTTAGATTGGCACAACTACAGTGACACATTTAAAACACTTTAGTTTGGTTTGATATTGTGATGTGGTTGGCAAACAGATCTCATTTGGTTTAGATTGGCACAACTACAGTGACACATTTAAAACACTTTAGTTTGGTTTGATATTGTGATGTGGTTGGCAAACAGATCTCATTTGGTTTAGATTGGCACAACTACAGTGACACATTTAAAACACTTTAGTTTGGTTTGATATTGTGATGTGGTTGGCAAACAGATCTCATTTGGTTTAGATTGGCACAACTACAGTGACACATTTAAAACACTTTAGTTTGGTTTGATATTGTGATGTGGTTGGCAAACAGATCTCATTTGGTTTAGATTGGCACAACTACAGTGACACATTTAAAACACTTTAGTTTGGTTTGATATTGTGATGTGGTTGGCAAACAGATCTCATTTGGTTTAGATTGGCACAACTACAGTGACACATTTAAAACACTTTAGTTTGGTTTGATATTGTGATGTGGTTGGCAAACAGATCTCATTTGGTTTAGATTGGCACAACTACAGTGACACATTTAAAACACTTTAGTTTGGTTTGATATTGTGATGTGGTTGGCAAACAGATCTCATTTGGTTTAGATTGGCACAACTACAGTGACACATTTAAAACACTTTAGTTTGGTTTGATATTGTGATGTGGTTGGCAAACAGATCTCATTTGGTTTAGACTGGCACAACTACAGTGACACATTTAAAACACTTTAGTTTGGTTTGATATTGTGATGTGGTTGGCAAACAGATCTCATTTGGTTTAGATTGGCACAACTACAGTGACACATTTAAAACACTTTAGTTTGCTTTGATATTGTGATGTGGTTGGCAAACAGATCTCATTTGGTTTAGATTGGCACAACTACAGTGACACATTTAAAACACTTTAGTTTGGTTTGATATTGTGATGTGGTTGGCAAACAGATCTCATTTGGTTTAGATTGGCACAACTACAGTGACACATTTAAAACACTTTAGTTTGGTTTGATATTGTGATGTGGTTGGCAAACAGATCTCATTTGGTTTAGATTGGCACAACTACAGTGACACATTTAAAACACTTTAGTTTGGTTTGATATTGTGATGTGGTTGGCAAACAGATCTCATTTGGTTTAGATTGGCACAACTACAGTGACACATTTAAAACACTTTAGTTTGGTTTGATATTGTGATGTGGTTGGCAAACAGATCTCATTTGGTTTAGATTGGCACAACTACAGTGACACATTTAAAACACTTTAGTTTGGTTTGATATTGTGATGTGGTTGGCAAACAGATCTCATTTGGTTTAGATTGGCACAACTACAGTGACACATTTAAAACACTTTAGTTTGGTTTGATATTGTGATGTGGTTGGCAAACAGATCTCATTTGGTTTAGATTGGCACAACTACAGTGACACATTTAAAACACTTTAGTTTGGTTTGATATTGTGATGTGGTTGGCAAACAGATCTCATTTGGTTTAGATTGGCACAACTACAGTGACACATTTAAAACACTTTAGTTTGGTTTGATATTGTGATGTGGTTGGCAAACAGATCTCATTTGGTTTAGATTGGCACAACTACAGTGACACATTTAAAACACTTTAGTTTGGTTTGATATTGTGATGTGGTTGGCAAACAGATCAAAACATCTTATTTCACATGTGTTTCCTTTGGAAATAGGATAGGATAATCCTACTAAAATAGGATTTGACAAAGGTCACAAACAACACAAGTTGGTGAAACAGGGAAACGTATTTACAACTCTGAATGATTTTTAAGGTCATTTTCAGTGTTCCTTCACTCCATGTGGACTGCATGTGATGCTTCAGCAGAAACCAGTTCAACACAATCATATCTGATATCTTCCTTCTAGACGAGACCCAGATAAAATTGGTTTAGTTAATACGTTTGCAGGTTATCATGGTTGGTTGTATGGTTGTCAGGAGATTATGGTGGTTGGTTTGGTGAGACACTCCTGTATGGTTGTCAGGAAGATGATGGTGGTTGGTTTGGTGAGACTCTCATGTATGGTTGTCAGGGAGATGATGGTGGTTGGTTTGGTGAGACTCTCATGTATGGTTGTCAGGGAGATGATGGTGGTTGGTTTGGTGAGACACTCCTGTATGGTTGTCAGGGAGATTATGGTGGTTGGTTTGGTGAGACACTCCTGTATGGTTGTCAGGAGATTATAGTGGTTGGTTTGGTGAGACACTCTTGTATCGTTGTCAGGGAGATGATGATGGTGGTTGGTTTGGTAAGACACTCTGTATGGTTGTCAGGGTGATGATGATGGTGGTTGGTTTGGTAAGACACTGTATGGTTGTCAGGGTGATGATGGTGGTGGTTGGTTTGGTAAGACACTGTTTGGTTGTCAGGGTGATGATGATGGTGGTTGGTATGGTAAGATACTCTGTATGGTTGTCAGGGTGATGATGATGGGGACAGACCTGAACTACATTACTGAGGAGGAGATGGGGATAGATTACATTACTGAGGAGGAGATGGGGACAGACCTGAACTACATTACTGAGGAGGAGATGGGGACAGACCTGAACTACATTACTGAGGAGGAGATGGGGACAGACCTGAACTACATTACTGAGGAGGAGATGGGGACAGACCTGAACTACATTACTGAGGAGGAGATGGGGACAGACCTGAACTACATTACTGAGGAGGAGATGGGGATAGATTACATTACTGAGGAGGAGATGGGGACAGACCTGAACTACATTACTGAGGAGGAGATGGGGACAGACCTGAACTACATTACTGAGGAGGAGATGGGGATAGATTACATTACTGAGGAGGAGATGGGGACAGACCTGAACTACATTACTGAGGAGGAGATGGGGACAAACCTGAACTACATTACTGAGGAGGAGATGGGGATAGATTACATTACTGAGGAGGAGATGGGGACAGACCTGAACTACATTACTGAGGAGGAGATGGGGACAGACCTGAACTACATTACTGAGGAGGAGGTGGGGACAGACCTGAACTACATTACTGAGGAGGAGATGGGGATAGATTACATTACTGAGGAGGAGATGGGGATAGATTACATTACTGAGGAGGAGATGGGGATAGATTACATTACTGAGGAGGAGATGGGGACAGACCTGAACTACATTACTGAGGAGATGGGGACAGACCTGAACTACATTACTGAGGAGGAGATGGGGACAGACCTGAACTACATTACTGAGGAGGAGATGGGGACAGACCTGAACTACATTACTGAGGAGGAGATGGGGATAGATTACATTACTGAGGAGGAGATGGGGACAGACCTGAACTACATTACTGAGGAGGAGATGGGGATAGACCTGAACTACATTACTGAGGAGGAGATGGGGATATATTACATTACTGAGGAGGAGATGGGGACAGACCTGAACTACATTACTGAGGAGGAGATGGGGACAGACCTGAACTACATTACTGAGGAGGAGATGGGGACAGACCTGAACTACATTACTGAGGAGGAGATGGGGATGGGATAGATTACATTACTGAGGAGGAGATGGGGACAGACCTGAACTACATTACTGAGGAGGAGATGGGGACAGACCTGAACTACATTACTGAGGAGGAGATGGGGATAGATTGGGGACATTACTGAGGAGGAGATGGGGACAGACCTGAACTACATTACTGAGGAGGAGATGGGGACAGACCTGAACTGAGGAGGAGATGGGGACAAACCTGAACTACATTACTGAGGAGGAGATGGGGACAGACCTGAACTACATTACTGAGGAAGAGATGGAAATAGACCTGAACTACATTACTGAGGAGGAGGTGGGGACAGACCTGAACTACATTACTGAGGAGGAGATGGGGACAGATTACATTACTGAGGAGGAGATGGGGATAGATTACATTACTGAGGAGGAGATGGGGACAGACCTGAACTTACATTACTGAGGAGATGGGGACAGACCTGAACTACATTACTGAGGAGGAGATGGGGACAGACCTGAACTACATTACTGAGGAGGAGATGGGGATAGACCTTACATTACTGAGGAGGAGATGGGGACAGAGGAGGAGATGGGGACAGACCTGAACTACATTACTGAGGAGGAGATGGGGACCTGAACTACATTACTGAGGAGGAGATGGGGACAGACCTGAACTACATTACTGAGGAGGAGATGGGGATAGACCTTACATTACTGAGGAGGAGATGGGGACAGACCTGAACTACATTACTGAGGAGGAGATGGGGACAGACCTGAACTACATTACTGAGGAGGAGATGGGGATAGATTACATTACTGAGGAGGAGATGGGGACAGACCTGAACTACATTACTGAGGAAGAGATGGAAATAGACCTGAACTACATTACTGAGGAGGAGGTGGGGACAGACCTGAACTACATTACTGAGGAGGAGATGGGGATAGATTACATTACTGAGGAGGAGATGGGGATAGATTACATTACTGAGGAGGAGATGGGGACAGACCTGAACTACATTACTGAGGAGGAGATGGGGACAGACCTGAACTACATTACTGAGGAGGAGATGGGGACAGACCTGAACTACATTACTGAGGAGGAGATGGGGACAGACCTGAACTACATTACTGAGGAGGAGATGGGGACAGACCTGAACTACATTACTGAGGAGGAGATGGGGACAGACCTGAACTACATTACTGAGGAGGAGATGGGGACAGACCTGAACTACATTACTGAGGAGGAGATGGGGACTAGATTACATTACTGAGGAGGAGATGGGGATAGACCTGAACATTACTGAGGAGGAGATGGGGACAGACCTGAACTACATTACTGAGGAGGAGATGGGGACAGACTACATTACTGAGGAGGAGATGGGGACAGACCTGAACTACATTACTGAGGAGGAGATGGGGACAGACCTGAACTACATTACTGAGGAGGAGATGGGGACAGACTACATTACTGAGGAGGAGATGGGGACAGACTACATTACTGAGGAGATGAGATGGGGACAGACCTGAACTACATTACTGAGGAGGAGATGGGGACAGACCTGAACTACATTACTGAGGAGGAGATGGGGACAGACCTGAACTACATTACTGAGGAGGAGATGGGGACAGACCTGAACTACATTACTGAGGAGGAGATGGGGATAGATTACATTACTGAGGAGGAGATGGGGACAGACCTGAACTACATTACTGAGGAGGAGATGGGGATAGACCTGAACTACATTACTGAGGAGGAGATGGGGATATATTACATTGAGGGAGGAGATGGGGACAGACCTGAACTACATTACTGAGGAGGAGATGGGACAGACCTGAACTACATTACTGAGGAGGAGATGGGGACAGACCTGAACTACATTACTGAGGAGGAGATGGGGACAGACCTGAACTACATTACTGAGGAGGAGATGGGGACAGATTACATTACTGAGGAGGAGATGGGGACAGACCTTACTGAACTACATTACTGAGGAGGAGATGGGGACAGACCTGAACTACATTACTGAGGAGAGATGGGGATAGATTACATTACTGAGGAGGAGATGGGGACAGACCTGAACTACATTACTGAGGAGGAGATGGGGACAAACCTGAACTACATTACTGAGGAGGAGATGGGGACAGACCTGAACTACATTACTGAGGAGGAGATGGGGATAGATGAACTACATTACTGAGGAGATGGGGACAGACCTGAACTACATTACTGAGGAGGAGATGGGGACAGACCTGAACTACATTACTGAGGAGGAGATGGGGATAGATTACATTACTGAGGAGGAGATGGGGACAGACCTGAGAACTACATTACTGAGGAGAGATGGGGACAGACCTGAACTACATTACTGAGGAGGAGATGGGGACAGACCTGAACTACATTACTGAGGAGGAGATGGGGATGGAGGAGGAGATGGGACAGACCTGAACTACATTACTGAGGAGGAGATGGGGACAGACCTGAACTACATTACTGAGGAGGAGATGGGGACAGACCTGAGGGACTACATTACTGAGGAGATGGGGACAGACCTGAACTACATTACTGAGGAGGAGATGGGGACAGACCTGAACTACATTACTGAGGAGGAGATGGGGATAGATTACATTACTGAGGAGGAGATGGGGACAGACCTGAACTACATTACTGAGGAGGAGATGGGGACAGACCTGAACTACATTACTGAGGAGGAGATGGGGATAGATTACATTACTGAGGAGGAGATGGGGACAGACCTGAACTACATTACTGAGGAGGATGATGGGAGGAGGAGATGGGGATAGACCTGAACTACATTACTGAGGAGGAGATGGGGATAGATTACATTACTGAGAGGAGATGGGGACAGATTACATTACTGAGGAGGAGATGGGGACAGACCTGAACTACATTACTGAGGAGGAGATGGGGACAGACCTGAACTACATTACTGAGGAGGAGATGGGGACAGACCTGAACTACATTACTGAGGAGGAGATGGGGACAGACCTGAACTATTACTGAGGAGGAGATGGGGACAGACCTGAACTACATTACTGAGGAGGAGATGGGGACAGACCTGAACTACATTACTGAGGAGAGATGGGGACAGACCTGAACTACATTACTGAGGAGGAGATGGGGACAGACCTGAACTACATTACTGAGGAGGAGATGGGGACAGACCTGAACTACATTACTGAGGAGGAGATGGGATAGACCTGGAGGAGGAGATGGGGATAGATTACATTACTGAGGAGGAGATGGGGACAGACCTACATTACTGAGGAGGAGATGGGGACAGACCTGAACTACATTACTGAGGAGGAGATGGGGACCTGAACTACACATACTGAGGAGGAGATGGGGACCTGAACTACATTACTGAGGAGGAGATGGGGACAGACCTGGAACTACATTACTGAGGAGGAGATGGGGACAGACCTGAACTACATTACTGAGGAGGAGATGGGGACAGACCTGAACTACATTACTGAGGAGGAGATGGGGACAGACCTGAAACTACATTACTGAGGAGGAGATGGGGACAGACCTTACATTACTGAGGAGGAGATGGGGACAGACCTGAACTACATTACTGAGGAGGAGATGGGGACAGACCTGAACTATTACTGAGGAGGAGATGGGGACAGACCTGAACTACATTACTGAGGAGGAGATGGGGATAGATTACATTACTGAGGAGGAGATGGGGACAGATTACATTACTGAGGAGGAGATGGGGACAGACATGAACTAAGTGGGGATTTACATTATCAGAGGAGGAGATGGGGACAGACCTGAACTACATTACTGAGGAGGAGATAACAGACTGAGGAGGAGATGGGGACAGACCTGAACTACATTACTGAGGAGGAGATGGGGACAGACCTTACATTACTGAGGAGGAGATGGGGACAGACCTTACATTACTGAGGAGGAGAGATGGGGACAGACCTGAAACTACATTACTGAGGAGGAGATGGGGACAGACCTGAACTACATTACTGAGGAGGAGATGGGATGGGGAGATGGGGACAGACCTGAACTAGATTAACCAGACCTTGAATCATGAGGAGGAGATGGGGACAGACCTGAACTACATTACTGAGGAGGAGATGGGGACAGACCTGAGGAGGATGGGGATAGATTACATTACTGAGGAGGAGATGGGGAGACCTTACATTACTGAGGAGGAGATGGGGACAGACCTGAACTACATTACTGAGGAGGAGATGGGGAGGAGACCTGAACTACATTACTGAGGAGGAGATGGGGAGATTGGGACATTACCTGGGAGGAGGAGATGGGGACAGACCTGAACTACATTACAGGAGGAGATGGGGACAGACCTGGAACTACATTACTGAGGAGGAGATGGGGATAGACATTACTGAGGAGGAGATGGGGACAGACCTGAACTATTCCTGAGGAGGAGATGGGGACAGACCTGAAACTACATTACTGAGGAGGAGATGGGGACAGACCTGAACTACATTACTGAGGAGGAGATGGGGACAGACCTGAACTACATTACTGAGGAGGAGATGGGGACAGACCTGAACTACATTACTGAGGAGGAGATGGGGACAGACCTGAACTACATTACTGAGGAGGAGATGGGGATAGATTACATTACTGAGGAGGAGATGAGGAGGAGATGGGACAGACCTGAACTACATTGGGGATAGATTACATTACTGAACTACAGGAGATGGGGACAGACCTGACTACTGAGGAGGAGATGGGGACAGACCTGAACCACATTACTGAGGAGGAGATGGGGACAGACCTGAACTTTACTGAGGAGGAGATGGGGACAGACCCTTACATTACTGAGGAGGAGATGGGGACAGACCTGAACTACATTACTGAGGAGTGAGATGGGGACCTAGATTACATTACTGAGGAGGAGATGGGGACAGAATCCTGGAGGAGAGATGGGGACAGACCTGAACTACATTACTGAGGAGGAGATGGGGACAGACCTGGAACAGACCTGAACATTACTGACCTGAACTACATTAATCACTGGAGAGGAGATGGGGACAGACCTGAACTACATTACAGACCTGAGGAGGAGATGGGGGACAGACCTGAACTACATTGAGGAGGAGATGGGGACAGACCTGAACTACATTACTGAGAGGAGATGGGGATTTGAGGAGGAGGAGATGGGGACAGACCTGAACTACATTACTGAGGAGGAGATGGGGACAGACCTGAACTACATTACTGAGGAGGAGATGGGGATAGAGGAGGAGATGGGGATAGATTACATTACTGAGGAGGAGATGGGGATGGGGAGGAGATGGGGACAGACCTGAACTACATTACTGAGGAGGAGATGGGGACAGACCTGAACCATTACTGAAGGAGATGGGACAGACCTAACATTACTGAGGAGGAGATGGGGACAGACCTGAACTACATTACTGAGGAGGAGATGGGGACAGACCTGAACTACATTACTGAGGAGGAGATGGGGACAGACCTGAACTACATTACTGAGGAGGAGATGGGGACAGACCTGAAATCCATTACCGAGGACAGACCTGAACTACATTACTGAGGAGGAGATGGGGACAGACCTGAACTACATTACTGGAGGAGGAGAGATGGGGACAGACCTGAACTACATTACTGAGGAGGAGATGGGGACAGACCTGAACTACATTACTGAGGAGGAGATGGGGACAGACCTGAACTACAGGAGGAGATACTGAGGAGGAGATGGGGATAGACCTGAACTACATTACTGAGGAGGAGATGGGGACAGACCTGAACTACATTACTGAGAGAGATGGGGACAGACCTGAACTACATTACTGAGGAGGAGATGGGGACAGACCTGAACTACATTACTGAGGAGGGAGATGGGGATAGATTAACATTACTGAGGAGGAGATGGGGATAGATTATATTACTGAGGAGGAGATGGGGACAGACCTGAACCATTACTGAGGAGGAGATGGAGATGGACAGACCTGAACTACATTACTGAGGAGGAGATGGGGACAGACCTGACCTACATTACTGAGGAGGAGATGGGGACAGATTGAACTACATTGAGGAGGAGATGGGGGACAGGACCCTGAACTAACCATTACTGAGAGGAGATGGGGACAGACCTGAACTACATGAATATATATGATGGGGATAGATTACATTACTGAGGAGGAGATGGGAGGATTACATTACTGAGAGGAGATGGGGACAGACCCTGAACTACATTACTGAGGAGGAGATGGGACAGACCTGGGGAGGAGATGGGGACGACCTGAACTACATTACTGAGGGGAGGAGATGGGGACAGACCTGATTACATTACTGAGGAGGAGATGGGGACAGACCTGAACTACATTACTGAGGAGGAGATGGGGATAGACCTGGAACTTACATTACTGAGGAGGAGATGGGGACAGATTATGACATTGAACTACAGGAGGAGATTAGACCTGAACTTTACTGAGGAGGAGATGGGACAGACCTGAATTACATTACTGAGGAGGGATGGGGGACAGACCTGAACTACATTACTGAGGAGGAGATGGGGACAGACCTGAACTACATTACTGAGGAGGAGATGGGGACAGACCTGAACCACATTACTGAGAGGAGATGGGATAGATTACATTACTGAGGAGGAGATGTATGACTCCTGAGGAGGAGATGGGGATAGACCTGAACTACATTACTGAGAGAGAGATGGGGACACCTGAACTACATTACTGAGGAGAGATGGGGACAGACCGAGGAGGAGATGAACTTACTGAGAGGATGGGGACAGACCTGAACTACATTACTGAGGAGGAGATGGGGACAGACCTGGAACTACATTTACTGAGGGAGGAGTTGGAGGAGGATAGGATTACATTCTGTTACGTTTTTTCTGAGGAGAAGAACCTGAACTAAATGGTGTCAGTAGCACCATAATAAATACTACTCAGTAGATGGGGATAGACCTGAATAATACTACTCAGTAGCACCATAATAAATACCTACTACATTAGCACCATAATAAATACTATCTATTGGACAGACCTTTCATGATATCAGTAGCACCATAATAAATACTACCAGTAGCTCCATAATAATTACTACTCAGTGGGGACAGACACCATAATAGCTACTACTGTAGTCATCTCTGCCACTGAGGGAGGATCAGAGCTGTTGGTTATTTTCTTAGAGAACTAGCCAAATGGTGTCAGTAGCACCATAATAAATACTACTGTAGTTAAACACCTCTTGCACTATAAGAAATACTGTCAGTTATTTATCTAAGAATCACCACAATACCAGTAGCTCCATAGCACCAGTAGCACCAATAGCTACTACTGTAGTCATCTCTGCCTCAGAGCTGGGTTATTTCTAAGACCGCCAGTCAGTAGCACCATAATAACTACTACACTGTAGTCATCTCTGCCTCAGAGCTGTCAGTTATTTCTCTAAGACCGCCAGTCAGTAGCACCATAATAAATACTACTCAGTAGCACCATAATAACTACTACACTGTAGTCATCTCTGCCTGAGCTGTCCTAGTTATTTATCTAAGATCTGCCAGTCAGTAGCACCATAATAACTACTACTGTAGTCATCTCTGCCTCAGAGTCACTGGGTTATTTCTCTAAGACCGCCAGTCAGTAGCACCATAATAACTACTACTGTAGTCATCTCTGCCTCAGAGCTGTCAGTTATTTTAAGACCGCCAGTCAGTAGCACCATAATAACTACTACTGTAGTCAGTTATTTCTCTAAGACCGCCAGTCAGTAGCAATTTAATCACTTATTTCAGTTATTTCTATGAACTAGCCAGTCAGTAGCACCATAATAACTACTACTGTAGTCATCTCTGCCTCAGAGCTGTCAGTTATTTATCTAAGACCGCCAGTCAGTAGCACCATAATAACTACTACTGTAGCTAAATTTCTGCCTCAGAGCTGTCAGTTATTTCTAAAGACCTGCTATAGCAGTGTTAACAAAGTGAAACAGAAACATCTAGATGTATTCCAGTCTGTTACAGAGGGCTATGTATATCCAGAGATATTAGAATAGACCTTGAGCTTAAATAAAGGCTTAGTTTCGACACATTTAGGAACACATAGAGGATATCTCTGAAAGACAGCGGTTCATTATTGATTAGGGTCTGTTTGAAATGGTTCTCGACACTGGCTATTCTAGCTCTTTCTTTGAGCAGTAAGTTGACATTTCTCCAGAGATCTGTGTCGTTCTCAGTCAGACTAAATTAGTCGTGGAGAGGAGAGTCTGTCTGGATCATCTGTGACAGAGACACCACGTACAGGAAGCTGCTGCTGCCTCAGCTCTAACCTCCAGCCTCCTCTCTTACCACGGCGCACATCAATATTACATTAGGTAACCCAAGAGGAGAAGTATTCTTCCTCCCCAGTCAGCCCAGTCAGTCAGCCAGTCAGCCAGTCAGCCAGTCAGTCAGCCAGCCAGTCAGTCAGCCAGTCAGTCAGCCAGTCAGCCAGTCAGTCAGTCAGTCAGTCAGCCAGTCAGTCAGTCAGTCAGTCAGTCAGTCACTACCCTACAGGTTGGTTGAGTTTCTGTCTCGTCAAATCTGCAGAGAAAGCAGAGGATCTCCTCTCCTTGGAAGATTTAGAGTAGTTTCATTTATCCTCATTCAGGATGATAAAAATCAATCATTCCATTCTCTATGGACGGCTACCTATTAAGAATGGGACAACAGCTGAAACCAATACATTTCCACTCACTCTGATGCTCGGCTATGATAGGTCTGTGAACCTGCACATGGCTATGATAGGTCTGTGAACCTGCACATGGCTATGATAGGTCTGTGAAACCTGCACATGGCTATGATAGGTCTTGTGAACCTGCACATGGCTATGATAGGTCTGTGAACCTGCAAATGGCTATGATAGGTCTGTGAACCTGCAAATGGCTATGATAGTCTGTGAACCTGCACATGGCTACATAGGTCTGTGAACTGCACATGGCTATGATAGGTCTGTGAACCTGCACATGGCTATGATAGTCTGTGAACCTGGCTACAGAAACCTGCACATGGCTAAGGATAGGTTCAGAACCTGCACATGGCCATGATAGGCCTTGGTGAACTCACATGGCTATGATAGGTCTGTGAACCTGCACATGGCTATGATAGGTCTGTGAACCTGCACATGGCTATGATAGGTCTGTGAACCTGCACATGGCTATGATAGGTCTGTGAACCTGCACATGGCTATGATAGGTCTGTGAACCTGCACATGGCTATGATAGGTCTGTGAACCTGCACATGGCTATGATAGGTCTGTGAACCTGCACATGGCTATGATAGGTCTGTGAACCTGCACATGGCTATGATAGGTCTGTGAACCTGCACATGGCTATGATAGGTTGGCAGAACTACAAATGGCTATGATAGGTTGGCAGAACTACAAATGGCTATGATAGGTTGGCAGAACTACAAAATGGCTATGATAGGTTGGCAGAACTACAAATAGCTATGATAGGTTGGCAGAACTACAAATGGCTATGACAGGTTAGGCCCAGACTACAAATGGCTATGATAGGTTGGCAGAACTCACAAATGGCTATGAGTAGGTTGGCAGAACTACAAATGGCTATGACAGGTTGGCAGAACTCTACAAATGGCTATGATAGGTTGGCAGAACTACAAATGGCTGTGATAGGTTGGCAGAACTACAAATGGCTATGATAGGTTGAAGGAACTACAAATGGCTATGATAGGTTGGCGGAACGACAAACGGTCATAGGGTAGATTTCTAAATTAACATGAAAGAGTCTGACACCTTTATTCCAGATATTGGGGGATGCTGCGGTTTTAGGTCTGATCTAATGTGTTGGACTAGTGGTCAGGTCTGATCTAATGTGTTGGACTAGTGGTCAGGTCTGATCTAATGTGTTGGACTAGTGGTCAGGTCTGATCTAACATGTTGGACTAGTGGTCAGGTCTGATCTAATGTGTTGGACTAGTGGTCAGGTCTGATCTAGTGGGTTGGACTAGTGGTTAGGTCTGATCTAATGTGGTTGGACTAGTGGATGGGTCAGGTCTGATCTAATGTGTTGGACTAGTGGATGGCAGGTCTGATCTAATGTGTTGGACTAGTGGATGGGTCAGGTCTGATCTAATGTGTTGGACTAGTGGATGGGTCAGGTCTGATCAAATGTGTTATATATTCGTTATATGGCACCTGTATGTTTTAATATGACCTCATGGCCTCAAAATAGAGATATTAGATATCAGTACAGCACTGATCAGGACAGGGTCTAGCTGTTATTATAGGACAGGGTCTAGCTGGTATTATAGGACAGGGTCTAGCTGTTATTATAGGACAGGGTCTAGCTGTTATTATAGGACAGGGTCTAGCTGTTATTATAGGACAGGGTCTAGCTGTTATTATAGGACAGGGTCTAGCTGTTATTATAGGACAGGGTCTAGCTGGTATTATAGGACAGGGTCTAGCTGGTATTATAGGACAGGGTCTAGCTGGTATTATAGGACAGGGTCTAGCTGGTATTATAGGACAGGGTCTAGCTGGTATTATAGGACAGGGTCTAGCTGGTATTATAGGACAGGGTCTAGCTGGTATTATAGGACAGGGTCTAGCTGGTATTATAGGACAGGGTCTAGCTGGTATTATAGGACAGGGTCTAGCTGGTATTATAGGACAGGGTCTAGCTGGTATTATAGGACAGGGTCTAGCTGGTATTATAGGACAGGGTCTAGCTGGTATTATAGGACAGGGTCT
>NW_025750000.1:0-21358 GCF_021184085.1 Oncorhynchus gorbuscha | reverse complement strand
GAGTCAATCACCACCTTCCGGAGACACCTGAAACCCCACCTCTTTAAGGAATACCTAGGATAGGATAAGTATTCCCTCTCACCCCCCTTTAAGATTTAGATGCACTATTGTAAAGTGACTGTTCCACTGGATGTCATAAGGTGAATGCACCAATTTGTAAGTCGCTCTGGATAAGAGCGTCTGCTAAATGACTTAAATGTAATGTAAATGAGAACAAAAGATATCTCAGTTTCAAGGTCTCAGCTTAGAGAGAAGAAGTCTTGTGAGGTATTGGTCTGTCAAATGTTATGAACCAGTGTTGTTGGTCGGTCACATGAATGAAACAAAACGGCAATGATGAATTAATTATGCTAAATCATGCAAATATAACTAATCTGTGGTGCATTGAGTTGGTTGGAACCTCTCCAGGGTGCTGAAAAATAAAGGATGTTTATTTAAGATTGTAGTTGTGGTGGTCTATTATAGTATTGATGTGGTTGTTGTGGTCTATTCTAGTATTGATGTGGTTGTTGTGGTCTATTCTAGTATTGATGTGGTTGTTGTGGTCTATTATGGTATTGATGTGGTTGTTGTGGTCTTTTCTAGTATTGATGTGGTTGTTGTGGTCTATTCCAGTATTGATGTGTTTGTTGTGCAGGCAGTTCCCTGTTGACCACTTTGGGGTATTCCTGAACTCTCTGAAGAGACACACGTGGAGAACGCTCAAGGTCCTGGCAAGGCTCTTCCCTCTGTACGGCTTGCAGATACTGTACCGCGCCTGCATCACTCAGGCAGGTCAATGTAATAGAGAACATCAGGCCTCTTCACTGACATGCTTCACATGAGATATTTACATGTTTAATTTCAGTGGAAAGTACAAGTACCACATTTTTCAGATGTTGTGAGTAAAAAAAGGCAAATCTAACGTCTCATTTCTGCTCCATAAAGTAGAGTATGTCACCTCCTGCTACCTGTCCATAGAGAAAACACCCTTCTCCCTCGCCAGAGTCATCAGTAAGCATGCACACACATGAACAACAAATATCATCCTCATCAATGACTCAGTCAATGTTAATGTCTCTCTCCATGTCTCTCTCCATGTCTCCTCTCCTCTCCTCTCCTCCTCTCCTCTCCTCTCCTCTCCTCTCCTCTCCTCTCCTCTCCCTCTCCTCTCCTCTCCTCCTCCCCTCTCCCTCTCCTCTCCCTCCTCTCCTCTCCTCTCCCTCTCCTCTCCCTCTCCTCTCCTCTCCTCTCCCTCTCCTCCTCTCTCCTCTCCTCTCCTCTCCTCTCCTCTCTCTTCTCCTCTCCCAGCACTGGGTCATGAGTGCGTCCCTGTCTGTCCTGGTAGCGGGCCTGTCTGTCCTGGTGGAGGGCCTGTCTGAGGTCCACAGGAAGGGCTATCCTCTGACGGAGCAGGCCCTGTCAGGGAAGGTGCTCCAGGTGTCCTCCATGGCCTGCATCCAGCTGGCTCCCCAGTACATCCTACTGGGTCTGGCTGAGGCCCTTGTCACCCCCTCCTGTGAGTGACAGAGAGCCAGCATGTATTTCTGACACACCTATTACTGTTGGTACACAGTCTCTATTCCTTTGAAACTTTTGTGAGTTTATTGTTTACTATTCATGTCTGATTGTTTATTTCACTTTAGTTTATTATCTATTTCACTTGCTTTGGCAATGTAAACATATGTTTCCCATGCCAATAAATACCTTTGAATTAAATGTAATTTAATTGAGAGAAAGTGACAGGAATGTATAGAGGACATGGGTCAGCCGTGGTTACTCAAGGTTATGTGGTGAGGTAGTCCGCCTGAGACGTCAAAATCAGTGTCGGCCCTCGGTCCAAAAAGGAATGTCCTCTTGGTGTAATGGTCAAGATGTTGGTTTCTCCCTCGGTAGAACTGGGTTCATATCCTGTTGGTTCTCTGAAAGGGGTCCAGACAGCCTGTTCCCAACAGTGGGGTCAGTGGGATTGGATAAGGGCCCCTCTCTCTATCTCTGCCTGGAGGAGAGAAGTGAAATGGTGTCTCCTCTGGTCAACAATACTCACCTTGAGAGACTTCACAACCTTTTGGAGCTCCTTCAGCTCCTTCTCTCTCTCCTGGAATCTCTGCTGGACCTTCTGCTGACTCATCCTCAGCTGCCTCTGTGGAGAATCACTCTTCAATGAGCTATCAAGCTTTATTTGTCCAGTAGATCAATAGTATAGTGATGTGACATAGGGCCCATAGAGAGGAAGGTCTAAAATATTGATGGTCCCTTTACAATATTATATATTATGTTAATAATAATATGTGATATTATGTTGCTCTGTGAATTATTATAGTTTTTATGGTAGGCATACATGTATCAATGGGTTGAGACTGAACTTTGGACTCATTAAAGGGCATTCAGAATGATAATTGTGTTTGATTTTAGAAAATGGTGATACATTTGGAGAGTCTGGGTTAACATATCTATATAATCAAGGTTTGTGTTCATATTTGTTCTGCCGTGGATCAATTTAATTTGAATGATCTCATATTCAAACAGCCTTAGTTCCTACTGTATCTTTGATTCTTTGTTTATCAGACAGTCACCAACAAGTTGATCTGGTCTTACCAGTTTCTCAGTCCTCTCTGCTCGAGCTGACACTGTATCATGGCCTGATTGGTACGACAGTAAACCTCCAGCAGTTTGTCATGATGAGAGCAGATCTTCTCCTGTAGTTGTGCGGTGGCTTTGACCAGCTTGTGCTTCTTGAAAGCAGGGGGATTCATAGTGAGTTTGGAGGTGAGTCTCTCTCACAGGAAGAGGCCAGAACTTACCAGACATGACATGAGGGCTTTCTACTGCTTTCTGAATTCAGTGCAGATGTCACACGCCCACATCTACACGTTCAGCATAGCACAGAGCAGGGGAGGGGGGAGCGGCCTTGAGTCCTGTCTTTCCTCAGTTTCTACACAACCTCAGCCAACATGTTATTTTTCCTCAGAGCGGGCCTTGGGTGAAGGTCTGTCTGCAGGGACAGCTATAGCCTTTCAGAACATTCTGATCCCAGCAGCCCTCAATACAGCTTCTACAGTAACTGTGTCCACAGGGGATGGTAACTGGTTCCTTCAGTAGATCCAGATAGACAGAACTGGTCCGATCCAGCTGAATTCCCTGCTGAGCCATTTGGACGGCTGTTCACTCTCACACAGACAGTTGACAGCGAGACTCAGATCAGTTTTGTTTCATGGCGGAAGAGTTTGTGGGAGGAGGATGGACTTCCTGGTTCTGCCAGAGGGGTGTGGTTAGAAGGAGAGAGGGAGGGATGAGAGGGAGAGAGAATGGCATGCAACTTCAAGAGAGACAAATAGTTTTGTTCCAGGTGATGGCCTCAAGTTGAATATGGAATAAATCAAAAAATGAAGTTTCTCAAATATGAGTTGTTAATCAAATCAAAACAAATGTTATTTGTCACATACACATGGTTAGCAGATGTTAATGCGAGTGTAGCAAAATGCTTGTGCTTCTAGTTCCGACAATGCAGTGATAACCAACAAGTAATCTAACTAACAATTCCAAAACTACTGTCTTATACACAGTGTAAGGGGATAAAGAATATGTACATAAGGATATATGAATGAGTGATGGTACAGGGCAGCATACAGTAGATGGTATCGAGTACAGTATATACATATGAGATGAGTATGTAGACAAAGTAAACAAAGTGGCATAGTTAAAGTGGCTAGTGATACCTTATTACATAAGGATGCAGTCAATGATATAGAGTACAGTATATACGTATGCATATGAGATGAATAATGTAGGGTAAGTAACATTATATAAGGTAGCATTGTTTAAAGTGGCTAGTGATATATTTACATCATAGAATAAATGAAGTACAGTACCTTTAGAAAGTATTGACAAAATGTGATTCAAATGGGACTAATTGTCATTGTTTGTCAATGATATACACAAGATATTCTGTAATGTCAAAGTGGAAGAAAAATTATAACGTTTGTAAAAATAAAAATACATGAAAATAAAAATGGAATATATCTGATTAGATAAGTATTAAACCCCTGAGTCTATACATGTTAGAATCACCTTGGCAGTGATTACAGCTGTGAGTCTGTCTAGCTATGTCTAAGAGCTTTCCTGGATTGTGCAATATTTGCCCATTATTTTTTTCAGAATTCAAGTTCTATCCATATGGTTGTTGATCATTGCTAGACAACCATTTTTTCAGATCATATATTTTCAAGCACATTTAAGTCAAAACTGTAACTCGGCCAACTCAGGAACATTCACTGCCTTCTTGGTAAACAACTTCAGTGTAGATTTGGCCTTGTGTTAAGGGTTATTGGCTTGCTTAAAGGTAAATTAATCTCCCAGTGTCTGGTAGAAAGCAGAATGAATCAGGTTTTCCTCTAGGATTTTGCCTGTGCTTAGCTCCATTTCATTAGTTTTTTTATCCTGAAAAAGCTCCCAGTCCTTAACGATTACAATCATACCCATAACATGATGCAGCCACCACCTTGCTTGAAAATATGAGAATGGTACTCAGTAATGTGTTGTATTGGATTTGCACCAAACATAACACTTTGTATTCAGGACATAAAAATAATTGCTTACACACATTTTCTGCAGTATTACTTTAGTGGAAGAGAAAGGGTGATACCTAGTTAGTTGTCCAACTGGATGTATTCAACTCTGTTGTTACAAACAGGATGCATATTTTGTAATATTTGTATTCTGTACAGGCTTCCTTCTTTTTCACTCTGTCACCTCGATTAGTATTGTAGAGTAACTACAATGTTGTTGATCTGTCGCTAAACTGTTTTAAAAATTCTAGAGTTGATATCCGCTCCCCCCACAGAAATCAAATGAACATAATAAAAACATCCCCATTAGATCCACCATATCCGCTGATGTCACCCTTCCTCGTCTGCAGTGAAAGGTGCAGAGCGACAGCTGTGTTTGTCAGACCATGCTACATCCCCAAAATTGGTCTTCTCACAAAAACGTATGCAGCGTCTGGAACGATGTGGCCTTCAAAACCTCCTTGGAAACATGAGACTCTCACGAACACAAAAGGGTTCTACGTTTGCTCACGACCCCCACAAGCTTCACAGCACTCGTCTGAAGTCATAACCGCCAATCTGTCAAATTCTGTCTTCAGTGTCATACCAGTTTAGGCTATACATTAATATAGCCTTCTAGGGAAGGTGAGACCACAGAGAGAACAATGAGACAGATATATCACCAGATGTATAAATGTGAAGCATCCAGTTGGCCTGATGTTGAACCCAGTCAGTTATATTGGTGCTGCAATCTCTGAGTATGAGGTCAAAGGGGGCTGAAGTCTAGCCGAGGTGGTGAACCAAACTCTTTCTATGATTATCGTTTTCTATTTGTATTGTTAAACAAATGTAAACAAAGCTGTCTACATTTAAATCGGATTCATCCTGTAACTGACAGTTAGACTTACAGGTTATCTCGTGGTCTTTTGTTTGAATTGTTTATGTGTCCGCTGTGCGGGGGAAATGATAATGCAAGCGGAACTACGTAGCTAATACTGTTGTAACGGGGATCGTTATTGTAGCAACACACCTTTGGAGGGAAGGCAATCCTGCGCTGCGTTAGCTAAGTTTTCATGTCATCGGGAGTAGTTCATAAAGGTTGAAGAGTATGTTAGGATGAAGTGTGAATTCATGCCAGGAATAATAAGTGTGAAGTTTGATTTCCTCCCTTCTGTAATAAGCAGCCAATGAGGTATTTGTTCCTTTATTCATGTGTTAATCTGAACCTGTTATAACGCCGGTTAAACTGTTATGTATGTAAGCACTTCAGAGTTATACCAAGCTAATAAGTCACTCGTAAGATAAGGTTGTAAGAGTGTGCTTAACTGTATTTTTCATTTACTTTATAGTTCTCACGGAAGGTGATAATTCTGACTAAACTACAGAATAAAGCCGCCAGTTAAAATCAAGGAACGGTTGTGCTCGTGGTTACTGAAGGGAGCTACAGTGAGAACTCAATGCTCTTCACGAGCAAGAGAGAAAGAAGAATCACATCCAGCTGTAAAACGTCTACAAGATTCCCAAATCCTGGTAGACCCTGTCATCTGCCAGATAAGAGTTTTGCACCTACCTGCAAACTAAGAAGAAAATCTCCACATGAGGAAGCATCGTGAGGCAACATAAGGTCAAGACTAACAGGAAAGTCAGACACGCAAGTACAAGTCAAGGTGTTTGAAGGTGGTCCTAGCCTTGTGAACAGCTAATAAGAGACTTTAAGATTACAATTCGTAAGGACTGGAGATAGTTGTCTATTTCATAAATACTCTGGTATTATGCATTTGCTCTTTCTATCTTAATGTATCACTGGTATGTGTTACTGAAAAATATTATTTGATACTTACTAAAAATATATACATAGTCACAAACATTAAGGGTCAGCGTACACCTATTAATTATATATTCACATGTAAGTTAATAGTGTAATTGTTTGGTAAGGTGTTTGTTCAAGCCTTTGTTACAAGCATTATACATGTTTATACCACGTACTGAGTTTTAAATTACAGTGAATTAGAGTATAAATTACCTACTCACTTATCCAAACCTTAGCTAGAATTGATTTGACTTGATTTAGAATGTCAGAAAGAGGTAGTTTCACTAAAGGTGATAGAGATGGGGTGGGTCAAGTTGAGCAGCTGCAGCAACACCTCGCAAACTTCGAGCCTTCATCAGAACAAACAGAACAGCAGGAAGAGGCCCAGACTGGTGTGGAGACACTTCGGCCAGTGAATGATGATACAGAGGCTGCTAATGAGATAGCACAACAAGAGCCACGAAAGGTGAGAGGGTCCGCAGGTTAACTGAAAAGGGCAGAGAACTGCGCGACGAAAGGTGGAGACAGCTCGAACATCGTTTCAGGGTCAGCTATGAGAAGTGGAAGGCTCTGGTAAAGGAAGCAAAACTGTCACTGACAGGCTGTTGCTCTGAAGACCTACTAGAAGACCTCTTAAACAAGATTAGCCATACCTCTACAGAGCTAAACCTTGTCTACGTAAATTTGCGTCAAATCGACATTCCCGACAACGATATACGACGCAGAGTTGATACTTGTGAAGCAGTTACAATGTCTATTATCAAGACTGTAAGGTGTCATTTAAAAGGCAGGGAAGAAGGTCAAAGTAACCAGATAGAGTCGCACTGGAAGGACAGCAATTCCTTGTGCATGTCTGACCTCTCACATAAGTCAAGTATCAACTATCAGCCCTCAAGTGCTTCCTCCCAGTCTCAAAGCAACTCAAAGGTCAACTCCAGACGCTCAAGCGTGTCATCTGTCAAGAGACAAGAGGCTGCGGCGGAAGTTGCTGCTAACCAAGCAGCTTTAGAAGTAATGGTTAAGCAAGAACGCCAACTAGAAGAGCTTCAGCGACTCAAGATGAAGATAAGAAGAGGACAGCGGAGCAAGAAGCTGAGGCTGTGAAACGCAGCTTAGAAGAAGCTAGGCTGCGAGTCAAGTTAGAGGTAGAAAATGCTGCCAGACGAAGGACACTAGAAGACAAGCGTAGAGAGTTAGAGCGCCTAGAAGTGCTCAAGAAACTAAATGCTGCCAAGGCGCGAATGCAAGTGTATGAGCAAGATGAAAACTCAGAGGACGAGATGAGAGAACTACTCTCTAACTGCAAATCTGTGAAAGAAGTCACGCACAGAAGTGGCTCATTTCACAGTCTCTCACCACAACATGTTGTGACAAGCACACAGCAAGAAGATGGCACCAAGACCATGTTCAGGTTACTAGCGGAATCAATCAGTGAAAGCCGCCTCCCATACCAGAACCAGTAACATTCAATGGAGAACCACTCTCGCTCACTGACTGGAAAGTCTCTTTTCAGACTCTGATAGACAGGAAGAACATACCAGTAACTGAGAAGATATATTACTTGAGAAAATATATTGGTGGGCCTGCCAAGAAAGCCATCGAAAGTTACTTTATGTTAGGAACAGAGTCAGCCTACTATGCGGCATGGACCATTCTTGAAGAAAGGTACGGAAACAAATTCCTCATCGCCAAGTCCTTCAGAGATAAGCTCAATGCATGGCCTAAGATAGGATCCAAGGACAGTCTTGAACTTAGAGACCTTGTAGACTTTCTTCGCAGCTGTGAGGCTGCTATGTCTCAGAATAAGGGCCTGGAGGTGCTTAATGACTGTAATGAAAACCAAAAGATCCTCGCTAAACTTCCAGATTGGCTAACTTCAAGATGGAATAGAAAGGTCATAGACATCTTAGAAGAAACTGAGATCTTTCCAAGCTTCAGTCAGTTTGTGAAGTTTCTCACGAGAGAAGCAAAGATCGCTTGCAATCCTGTGACATCCCTTCATGCTTTGAAACCAAGCGAAGATGGAAAACCTAAGACGCCAGGATTCAAAGCCCCGGAGCAAGGGCATTAGCAACTAACTCTGATGAGAAAGATACTGTTACTAGTTGTGTCTTCTGTGAGAAGTCAGGTCACAGTCTCCACAAATGCTGGAAGTTCATGGATAAGCCCACCGCAGAGCGACAGAAGTTTGTTCAAGAGAATAAATTGTGCTTTGGCTGTTTAAGGCCTGGGCATCGCTCAAAAGATTGTGATAACAGGAACACCTGCGACACGTGTCAGAGGAGGCATCCATCCTGCCTGCACGAAGATCGTACTAAAGAAAGGTTATGGGATAGGAAGACCTCACAAGATAAGGGGACAAGAGCGTCAAGTGAGGCCATATCCAACAGAGTCGTAAGGGACATTAACAACACTCACACCTCCACAATCATTCCAGTATGGGTGTCAACCACAAGTGAGCCAGATCGTGAAGTTCTTGTGTATGCACTTCTTGACACCCAGAGCGACACCACTTTTATCCTTGAAGAGACAACAAAGGCTCTCAATACAAGGAAGGAGCCAGTCCAACTGAAACTCTACAATGGCTTCAAGGAATACCATTGTGTCCTGCCAGAAGCTGTCTGGTTTGCAGGTTAGAGGGCTTTACTTGGAGAAGAAAATCCTCTGCCAACGACCTACTCGAGAGAGTTTATTCCTGCAAACAGAGATCATATTCCTACTCCAGAGACTGCAAGAGCATGGTCTCATCTTGAACACATTGCAGAGGAGATTGCTCCTCAACAGAGCTGTGATGTCGGTCTCTTAATTGGCTACAACTGCTCCCAGGCTCTCCTTCCAAGAGAAATTGTGTCTGGTAAGGGAAATCAGCCTTTTGCTCAGAGAACAGATCTTGGCTGGAGCATAGTCGGCTATGGAAATCCATGTATCGACTATGGCGACCCTATTGGAGTGAGTCATCGGGTTATCGTTAGACAGGTGATGCCAAGCCTTCAATCTTCTTCCAACCTCACAAATCAAGTACACTATGTTTGTAGAACACGTGTAAGAGAGGTAATCACAACACTGGACATTATCAAGACGCTTGAATCTGACTTCAATGAGAGAGTTGCAGAAGAGGACCTCATATCTCAAGAGGATATCCGGTTCCTGAAGAAAATGAAAGAGGGCATCAGACGTAAGGACAATGGACATTATGAGATGCCGCTGCCGTTTAAGGAAGAAAGACCCAATCTGCCGAACAATAAAACATGTGCAGTTCACCGACTCAAGTGCCTGGAAAGGAGGCTAAGGAGAGACAAGCAGTACTACAAGGACTACACAGCATTCATGGAAGAGACTATAGCTTGTGGAGATGCTGAGAAGGTCTCTAAAGAGGAAATTAACAAGCATCCAGCATGGTACATCCCGCACCATGGGGTTTATCACCCACAAAAGCCGGGAAGATACGAGTCGCCTTTGACTGCTCAGCTAAGTTTCGAGAGACGCCCTTGAATGATCATCTCCTTACCGGTCCAGAGTTGACAAACACATTGCTGGGCGTCCTTTGTCGTTTCGTAAGGGGCCAGTTGCAATCATGTGTGACGAGAGCCGCATGTTCCACCAGTTTCATGTGAAAGCAGAAGACCAAGATTATCTACGGTTCCTTTGGTGGGAGAACGGAGATCTAGAGTCTCAACCTCAGTGTATCGTATGAAGGTCCACTTGTTCGGCGCAGCTTCATCTCCTGGTTGCGCCAACTATGGTCTCAAACATCTTGCTGCCGAAGGACGAGGAAGCTTCAGCGAGAAGTCTATCCAGTTCATAGAAAGGAACTTTTATGTTGATGATGGGTTGACGAGCGTATCGCCTGAAGCTGAAGCTGCCCAGCTGGTGAAAGAAGCAAGAGAGCTTTGCAGCATCGGCAAACTTCGGTTGCACAAGTTTATCTCTAACAGCAAGGAAGTTTTAGCCACAATTCCCAAGGAAGAACGTGCCAAGGGTGCCAAAGACCTGGATATGGCTCTGGGTGAACCACACATGGAGAGAGCGCTTGGTGTACTGTGGTGTGTCGATCAGACGAGTTCCAGTTTAGAGTAGTTGTCAAGGAACGCCCACTCACAAGAAGAGGAGTGTTGTCTACAGTAGCCTCTGTATATGATCCGCTTGGGTTTGTGGCACCCTTTGTCCTGGCGGGGAAGCAGATCTTGCAGCGGATGTGTCGTGACAAAATCGATTGGGATGACCCTTCCAGATGACCTACTGCTCCCAGTGGGAATTCTGGCTCCAAGGTCTACAAAACTTGTCTGAGGTAAGGATCCAACGGGGTTACTTGCCATCAAGTTTCATGAGGTGCAGAGTTATGAGCTCCATCACTTCTCTGACGCTAGTACCTCAGGTTATGGAGAGTGCTCATACCTCAGAACAATCAGCACCGCAGGAGAAGTTCATTGCTCCCTAAAGTTATGGGGAAGCTCTGAGTCGCCTCCAAGGTTACGACCATACCACGACTGGAACTTTCAGCAGCGGTGGTAGCTGTTCGAACAAGTGACATGCTCAAAAAGGAGCTAGAGATACAAGGTCTACAGGAATACTTCTGGACCGACTTCGAAGGTAGTTCTTGGCTACATCAACAATGAAGCCAGAAGATTCCACGCCTTTGTAGCTAACCGTATTCAACGCATTAAGCAAAGCACAGATCCCCGAACAATGGAGATATGTGACCTCTGAAGAGAATCCTGCGGATCATGCTTCCAGAGGTCTCACATCAGAACAGCTCTGGCTTCCAACTGGTTCACAGGTCCAGACTTTCTTTGGCATGAAGAACTTCCCAAAGGACAAGTCAAGGGGAAGAGTTCTCAAACAATGATCCAGAGCTGAAATCCCTGGTCCATGATACCCAAGCAAAGGAAGAAAGATCATTACTAGATCACCTTCATAAGTTCTCAGACTGGGCAAGAGTGGTAAAAGCTATTGCCAGGCTCAAACGACATGTCAAGGAAGCCATAGGCTTAAAATTGAGGTCCAGTGAAGCTACAAGCATAGAAGAAAGGAGAGAGGCAGAACTCACCATTATAAAGATGGTTCAAGAAGCAGCCTTCTCCCATGAGATACACAATCTCAGGCACCAGAAAGACATCAAGACCAAAGATAAAGCAAGCAAGTTGCGTAAATTGAGTCCATTTCTGGATGAGCAAGGTATCCTCAGGGTGGGAGGTCGCTTGGCTCATGCAACTCTTCATTCCCATGTGAAGCATCCCGCAATCCTGCCAAGAGATAGCCACTTGTCAGTGCTGCTCATCAAGCACTATCATGAAAAAGTACGACACCAAGGACGTGGAATGACGATCAATGAGCTGCGATCCAACGGTATATGGATCCTAGGATGCAGCAATGCAGTTTCCTCTCACATCTACAAATGTGTGAAATGCAGGAAATTCAGAAGATGTACAGAAGGGCAAAGGATGGCAGATCTTCCAAAGGAACGCATGGAGACCGCGCCTCCCTTCACATACTGCGGGATGGACTGCTTTGGACCTTTCTATGCCAAGGACGGAAGAAGAGAGTTAAAGCGTTATGGGCTCCTATTCACTTGCATGGGCTCCCGAGCAGTTCACATTGAAATGCTTGACGACTTAACCACCGACGCTTTTATCAATTCCCTGCGTTCATTCATTGCCATACGTGGTAATGTTCGTCAAATCAGATGTGATCAAGGCAGCAACTTCATTGGCGCAAGACGCGAGTTTGTGGACGCCCTGAAAGAAATGGATCAAACACGACTGAAGGAACTTGATGCGAAGTTTATCATGAACACCCCATCTTCAAGTCACATGGGTGGTGTTTGGGAAAGGCAAATCCGATCTATACGAAGTGTCTTAACATCCACTCTTGATCAGTCAGACGGAAGACTCGACAGCGCTTCTCTGCGTACCTTTCTCTATGAAGTCATGGCGATTTTAAATAGTAGGCCCCTAACTACGGAATATCTGAATGATCCATTAGGTCCAGAACCTCTCACGCCAAATCATATCTTGACAATGAAGTCCACAGTTATCTTACCGCCACCTGGACAGTTCATCAAGGAAGATCTTTATCTCCGCAAGAGATGGCGCAGAGTACAATTTTTAGCCAATGAATTCTGGACAAGGTGGAAGAAAGAGTACCTCCTAAACCTCCAACACAGACAGAAATGGAGTAAAGACAGAAGAACGCAAGGATTAATGACATTGTCATTTTGCAAGATGATACTGCACCACGCAACCAGTGGAAATTGGCAAAGGTTACAGAAGTGTACCCGGGACAGGATGGCCGGGTGAGAAGAGTCAAGTTACTGATCAGCGACTCAACCCTAGATGAGAGAGGTAAACGCATCACCAAACCCACCTATCTGGAGAGGCCCATCCATAAGACAGTCACCCCTCCTGGAAGTCGATCAAGAAACCTGCAGACCCCTTTCACAGAAATCACCGGTGATTGGTGGGAGTGTAACTGACAGTTAGACTTACAGGTTATCTCGTGGTCTTTGTTTGAATTGTTTATGTGTCCGCTGTGCGGGGAAATGATAATGAAAGGAACTACGTAGCTAATACTGTTGTAACGGGGATCGTTATTGTAGCAACACACCTTTGGAGGGAAGGCAATCCTGCGCTGCTTAGCTAAGTTTTCATGTCATCGGGAGTAGTTCATAAAGGTTGAAGAGTATGTTAGATGAAGTGTGAATTCATGCCAGGAATAATAAGTGTGAAGTTTGATTTCCTCCTTCTGTAATAAGCAGCCAATGAGGTATTTGTTCCTTTATTCATGTGTTAATCTGAACCTGTTATAACGCCGGTTAAACTGTTATGTATGTAAGCACTTCAGAGTTATACCAAGCTAATAAGTCACTCGTAAGATAAGGTTGTAAGAGTGTGCTTAACTGTATTTTTTTCATTTACTTTATAGTTCTCACGGAAGGTGATAATTCTGACTAAACTACAGAATAAAGCCGCCAGTTAAAATCAAGGAACGGTTGTGCTCGTGGTTACTGAAGGGAGCTACATCCCTCGGGTCGTATTCTGCCCGCCCCTGATCAAGACCATGCTAAATTAGAAATGGTGGTTTGGTACCTGACTCTGTTATGCTGGTGAATGAGGACCCAAAAGCGACTTAACGAAAACAGAGTCTTTATTCCAGTATATGACAAAAGTAAAAATCCTGGAAAAATCAAGTAGAAAACAAAAACAGGAAAAAATTAAATCCACTGTAGTAACGAGGACAGACTGGAGACTCGACCATTGACTGCAGGTTGCTTCGGGAAGGCACCGACCGTAGCAGACTTAGACACCTGCTCACACGCAGCATCTGAAGGAGACAAAACACGACAGGGCGAGACAAGGACACAGAACAGCCAACATCATACAAGGATCCGACAAGGACAGAAGCGGAAAACAAGGGGAGAAATAGGGACTCTAATCAGAGGGCAAAATAGGGGACAGGTGTGAAAAGAGTAAATGAGTGAGTTAGAGGATGAGGAACAGCTGGGAGCAGGAACAGAACGATAGAGAGAAGAGAGAGAGGAGGGGGAGAGAGAGGGGATAGAAAAAGGAACGAACCTAATAAGACCAGCAGGGGGAAACGAACAGAAGGGAAAGCACAAGGACAAGACAATATATGACAAAACATGACAGACTCAAAGATAAGACACTGCTGTGCTCCACAACTAAGGCTGCCTAAACAGCGTAACAGATACATCTCTTTGTATGGCTCTGGGACACATCTACAGTGCATTCAGAAAGTATTCTGACCCCTTACTGCTACAGAAATGGGATTACAGGGATTACTGCTACAGAAATGGAATAGAACCATGGGAAAAAAATGATTAGAAGGCATTAATAATGAACTAAACAGTCATTAGAAACTTTGAAGCCAGCACTAGTATGAAGAGTACCACGGTGTCCAAAACATTTGACCCATTAGCAATGGTATGGGATAGCGCCCGTTAGATCCCACTCAGTTAACCGGAGGATAGGTACAACTAGCATGCTATGGAGGCATTACATTCCATGTAAACCAAGGGGATATAGCTGGCACTAGGGATCAGACCCTTAGAACAGATCCCTCTCTAGCGGATTGGGCTAGATATACCCTTGAACCCAATGAACACCCGGTGGCTGATGGGAGGGTATAAGGAATGGGCCATAAAACTAATGTGGCCACAACAGGACGAACCATGGGGAGACCTATGGGGAAAAAGGTCAGACTGGGATAAGAATATGACCCTGACTTGGAATATATCCACGTGTAAACAGTTATTTGACAATGGTACGGCATCAGGCGGGTGCAGTATAATTACACGAAACTTGGAACTGTTAAAACTATGGGGCAGGAAAACTAATGTAACATATTGAAGAGAATTCTGGGATGAAAGAGCAGATGGCATAACGTGGTATAGAGATGAGGACACCACTATGAGTAATGTTTTAGGAGACAACTGGTCAACTAGAGCATGGGGAGGTTTTACCACTGGGATGGCTAAAATGGCAAATGATATAATAGTGGAACCGGTAAATAAGGTGGTCACTTCATGGTGGCAAGAAATAAAATACAAATTCTGGCTAGGAATAAGTATTACAGTAGGGATCTTGATATTCATAGCGCTTATGATTACCCTATTACCGTAAAAAGAATGGGACTCCCAGTAGATGCAGTACTGAGGAAAGTGTGGCTCTTCCTGTTTAAAACAATAAAAATGAGTCTTAGACTACTGAGAGAGTTATTAAAGTTAATGCTAAAACTCTTGTGGAAGATATGCAAAGGATTAATAATATGGACTATGGCATATGAGAGAGTACATCTGAAGTCTCCTGGCCGACTAGAGCAACGGGAAACAGATAGGACACGGTAGACCTGGAAACAAAGATCCTAGGAGGATGGTGTACGGCTAGGATGGAGACATTCATTGAACATGGGCAAATAATGGATAGGCCTGACCTACATGACTGTTGCGAGGGCATATGTTGTGTTGGGAAGATACCAGGGAACTCGACGTATGTGGAGGGTGTGCATTTAGTGTAAAGGGACTCTACATGGAAGGCTAAATTGGCGAGGAAAGATTTGGAGAGTGTATGTTTAGGTTGCTTAGAGGAAGCCAGAGATTGGCCAAAAATGAGGGTAATGGTAAAAGAGGGATGGCTTGGGAAATGACCCAGGACAGAGAAGAGGTAAAGTTGAGGGTTGTGTATAATGGTAAAGAAATAGAATGGGGCAGGCAAACAGGGAAGATAGAGTTATCAGGGCTAAACAATGAAATATATTACACAGGATGGAGCCAGGACCAGGGAGGATGGAATCATCGGTGCGGCGTTGTTTTAGCATAACCAAAGGAAAAATAATTAGAGATACAAGATCTGGGAATAGCCTTATTACATATTTTGTAAAGCTTGCTTTTGTGGTGCAACATGTAATAAGTTAGGGGTACTGTAAATATACGGAAGGTGACACAGAGGACTGGCCCAAAGATGGGTCATATGCAAACATTGTGTTAAACAGCAGATTAGCAGTTAAGTCAGTAATGAGTGATGGTGTCATGCAGGTGAAAGAGGACCAAAAGCGACTTAACAGAAACAGAGTTTATTTAAGTCCAAACAGGAATAACAGAAATCCTCTAGTCTGTAGAGGGGAATAACAAGAGAAGCGGCCACAGACTGCAGGTCGCCGGGTAGGCGCAGGCCGTAGTTGACAGAGACACCTGCTCACACGCAGCATCTGATGAAGGCAAAAAACACGACAGGACAGGGCGAAACACAATCACAGCACGGTGAATACTAAACAAGGAACCGACGGGACAGGAACAGAACACAAAGGAATAAATAGGGACTCTAATCAGGGGAAAGGATCGGGAACAGGTGTGGGAAGACTAAATGATGATTAGGGAATAGGAACAGCTGGGAGCAGGAACGGAACGATAGAGAGAAGAGAGAGCGAGAGAGTGAGAGAGGGAGGGGAGAGAGAGGGATAGAAAGAGGGAAAGGACCTAATAAGACCAGCAGAGGGAAACGAATAGAATGGGGAGCACAGGGACAAGACATGATAATAAATGACAAACATGACAGTACCCCCACTCACCGGGAGCGCTCCTGGCGCACTCGAGAGGAATCTGGCGGCAACGGAGGAAATCATCGATGAGTGAACGGTCCAGCACGTCCCGAGACGGAACCCAACCTCTCCTCAGGACTGTAACCCTCCCAATCCACTAAGAGGTGACCCCGTCTCCCGAGAACGCATGTCCATGATCTTATGTACCTTGTAAATAGGTGCGCTCTCGACAAGGACGGGAGGGGGGAGGAAGACGAACGGGGTCTGCGAAGAAAGGGCTTAACACAGGAGACATGGAAGACAGGATGGACGCGACGAAGATGTCGCGGAAAGCCAGGCCGCACAGCGACAGGATTGACGACCTGGGAGACACGGAACGGGACCAATGAACCGCGGAGTCAACTTACGAGAAGCTGTCGTAAGAGGAAGGTTGCGAGTGGAAAGCCACACTCTCTGGCCGCAACAATACCTTGGACTCTTAATCCTGCGTTTATTGGCGGCTCTCACAGTCTTCCCGCAGACAAAGGCAGACCGGTAATGAAGTCTAAGGCGATGTGAGACCATGGTCGAAAGGAATGGGAGCGGTCTGAGACGACCGGCAGGAGGAGAGTTACCCGACTTAGTCTGCGCGCAGTCCGAACAAGCAGCCACGAAACGGCGCGTGTCACGCTCCTGAGTCGGCCACCAAAGCGCTGGCGAATAGACGCAAGAGTGCCTCGAACACCGGGATGACCAGCTAACTTGGCAGAGTGAGCCCACTGAAGAACAGCCAGACGAGTGGAAACAGGAACGAAAGGAGGTTACTAGGACAAGCGCGTCGGCGACGCAGTGTGCGTGAGTGCTTGCTTAACCTGTCTTTCAATTCCCCAGACTGTTAACCCGACAACACGCCCATAAGGAAGAATCCCCTCGGGATCAGTAGAAGCCACAGAAGAACTAAACAGACGGGATAAGGCATCAGGCTTGGTGTTCTTGCTACCCGGACGGTAAGAAATCACAAACTCAAACGAGGCGAAAACAACGCCCAACGAGCTTGACGGGCATTAAGTCGTTTGGCAGAACGGATGTACTCAAGGTTCTTATGGTCTGTCCAAACGACAAAAGGAACGGTCGCCCTCCAACCACTGTCGCCATTCGCCTAGGGCTAAGCGGATGGCGAGCAGTTCACGGTTACCCACATCATAGTTGCGCTCAGATGGCGACAGGCGATGAGAAAAATAAGCGCAAGGATGAACCTTTATCGTCAGACTGGAAGCGCTGGGATAGAATGGCTCCCACGCCTACCTCTGAAGCGTCAACCTCACAATGAATTGTCTAGTGACGTCAGGAGTAACGAGGATAGGAGCGGACGTAAAACGTTCTTTTAGAAGATCAAAGCTCCCTGGGCGGAACCGACCACTTAAAACACGCTTGACAGAAGTAAGAGCTGTGAGAGGGGCAGCAACTTGACCGAAATTACGAATGAAACGCTCGATAGAAATTAGCGAAACCTAAAAAGCGCTGCAACCTCGACACGTGACCTTGAACGGGCCAATCACTGACAGCTTGGACCTTAGCGGAATCCATCTGAATGCCTTCAGCGGAAATAACGGAACCGAGAAAAGTAACGGAGGAGACATGAAAAGAGCACTTCTCAGCCTTTACGTAGAGACAATTCTCTAAAAGGCGCTGTAGAACACGTCGAACGTGCTGAACATGAATCTCGAGTGACGGAGAAAAATCAGGATATCGTCAAGATAGACAAAAACAAAGATGTTCAGCATGTCTCTCAGAACATCATTAACTAATGCCTGAAAAACAGCTGGCGCATTGGCGACATGACCGAACGGCAGAACCCGGTACTCAAAATGCCCTAACGGAGTGTTAAACGCCGTTTTCCACTCGTCCCCTCTGATGCGCACGAGATGGTAAGCGTTACGAAGGTCCAACTTAGTAAAGCACCTGGCTCCCCTGCAGAATCTCGAAGGCTGATGACATAAGGGGAAGCGGATAACGATTCTTAACCGTTATGTCATTCAGCCCTCGATAATCCACGAGGGGCGCAGAGTACCGTCCTTCTTCTTAACAAAAGAACCCGCCCCCGGCCGGAGAGGAAGAAGGCACTATGGTACCGCGTCAAGAGACACAGACAAATAATCCTCGAGAGCCTTTACGTTCGGGAGCCGACAGAGAGTATAGTCTACCTCGAGGAGGAGTGGTCCCCGGAAGGAGATCAATACTACAATCATACGACCGGTGAGGAGGAAGGGAGTTGGCTCGGGGACCGACTGAAGACCGTGCGCAGATCATGATATTCCTCCGGCACTCCTGTCAAATCGCCAGGTTCCTCCTGAGAAGTAGGGACAGAAGAAACGGGAGGATGGCAGACATTAAACACTTCACATGACAAGAAACGTTCCAGGATAGGATAGAATTACTAGACCAATTAATAGAAGGATTATGACATACTAGCCAGGGATGACCCAAAACAACAGGTGTAAACGGTGAACGGAAAATCAAAAAAAGAAATAGTCTCACTGTGGTTACCAGATACTGTGAGAGTTAAAGGTAGTGTCTCAAATTTGATACTGGGAAGATGACTACCATCTAAGGCAAACATGGGCGTAGGCTTGTCTAACGGTCTGAAAGGAATGTTATGTTTCCGAACCCATGCTTCGCCCATGAAACAACCCTCAGCCCCAGAGTCAATCAAGGCACTGCATGTAGCACTCCCGAACCGGTCCAGCGTAGATGGACCGACATAGTAGTACAAGATCTAGATGAAGAGACCTGAGTAGTAGCGCTCACCAGTAGCCTCCGCTTACTGATGGGCTCTGGCCTCTACTGGACATGAATTAACAAAATGTCCAGCAACTCCGCAATAGAGGCACAGGCGGTTGGTGATCCTCCGTTTCCCTCTCCTTAGTCGAGATGCGAATCCTCCCAGCTGCATGGGCTCAGTCTCAAAGCCAGAGGGAGGGAGATGGTTGCGATGCGGAGCAGGGAAACACCGTTGATGCGAGCTCTCTTCCACGAGCCCGGTGACGAAGATCTACCCGTGTCGTTCTATGATGGCGAGAGCAATCAAAGAGTCCACATCTGAAGGAACCTCCCGGGAGAGAATTCATCCTAACCACTGCGTGAGTCCTCCAGAAAACGAGCGAGCAGCGCCGGCTCGTTCCACTCACTAGAGGCAGCAAGAGTGCGAAACTCAATAGAATAATCCGTTATGGACCGTTCACCTTGGCATAAGGAAGCCAGGGCCCTAGAAGCCTCCCTACCAAAACTGAACGGTCAAAAACCCGAATCATCTCCTCTTTAAAGTTCTGGAACTTGTTAGAGCAATCAGCCCTTGCCTCCCAGATAGCTGCCCCATTCTCGAGCCCGGCCAGTAAGGAGGAAATGACGTAAGCAACCCGAGCTCTCTCTAGAGTATGTGTTGGGTTGGAGAGAGAACACAATCTCACACTGCGTGAGAAAGGAGCGGCACTCAGTGGGCTGCCCGGAGTAGCAAGGTGGGTTATTAACCCTAGGTTCTGGAGGCTCGGCAGGCCAGGAAGTAACAGGTGGCACGAGACGTAGACTCTGGAACTGTCCAGAGAGGTCGGAAACCTGAGCGGCCAGGTTCTCCACGGCATGGCGAGCAGCAGACAATTCCTGCTCGTGGTCTGCCGAGCATGGCTCCTGGATCTTGACGGGCAGTGTAACGAGCGTCTGAAGTCGCTGGTCCATTCCTTGGTCGGTTCCTTCTGTCATGCAGGTGAAAGAGGACCCAAAAGCGACTTAACAGAAACAGAGTTTATTTAAGTCCAAACAGGGAATAACAGAAATCCTCTAGTCTGTAGAGGGGAATAACAAGAGAAGCGCCACAGACTGCAGGTCGTCTGAAGGCGTGAGGCCGTAGTTGACAGAGACACCTGCTCACACGCAGCATCTGATGAAGGCAAAAACACGACAGGACAGGGCGAAACACAATCACAGCACGGTGAATACTAAACAAGGAACCGACGGGACAGGAACGGAACACAAAGGAATAAATAGGGACTCTAATCAGGGAAAGGATCGGGAACAGGTGTGGGAAGACTAAATGATGATTAGGGGAATAGGAACAGCTGGGAGCAGGAACGGAACGATAGAGAGAAGAGAGAGCGAGAGAGAGAGAGGGAGGGGGAGAGAGAGGGATAGAAAGAGGGAAAGGACCTAATAAGACCAGCAGAGGAAGCGAATAGAATGGGGAGCACAGGAATAAGAACATGATAATAAATGACAAACATGACAGATGGTCAGTACCTCAAGAGTAGGTATTGGTTAGAAGATGGAAAATGAGCAGGAGGTTAGCTATGGCATGGTACAGAGGATAGATAGGCTAATGTTAGGGTACACTATAATGGGAATAATGGCGAGAACTAAGATAAAGGAGTGTTCCAGATGGAAGAGGGTGTGACAAAGAGATGAAAGATCTGCCCACTGTCGTGGAAGGATCAAATTTTTTGGTAACATTTGTACGATGTTTAATATTCATCAAATGTGTGTAAATTACTTCTCATAAGAATGTATTTTGTTGTACTATAGTGGTGGCCATTGGCAGTTATCTGTTCTGTGTCAGGACTAAGTTGCATGGGCCACAGAGAGGGGAGAGGTCAAAGTGTCATTATGTGTGTCATGTATTGTCATGTTATGTCTTGTTCCTGTTCTTTCTCTTCACTTCATTTCCTCCTGCTGGTCGTATTAGGTTACCTTTTCTTCCTTTCCTTCCCCCAGCTGTTCCTCATCTCCTCTAACGGAGGCGGAGTCAATCACCACCTTCCGGAGACACCTGAAACCCCACCTCTTTAAGGAATACCTAGGATAGGATAAAGTAATCCTTCTCACCCCCCCCCCTTAAAAGATTTAGATGCACTATTGTAAAGTGGCTGTTCCACTGGATGTCATAAGGTGAATGCACCAATTTGTAAGTCGCTCTGGATAAGAGCGTCTGCTAAATGACTTA